>NC_085084.1:52840221-53012721 GCF_963662255.1 Cinclus cinclus | reverse complement strand
GCTGTGGGTGGATCTCTGCATCCCCCATGGATCCCCATGGGCTGTGGGTGGATCTCTGCATCCCCCATGGATCCCCATGGGCTGTGGGTGGATCTTTGCATTCCCCATGGATCCCTGTGGGCTGTGGGTGGATCTCTGCATCCCCCATGGATCCCTATGGGCTGTGGGTGGATCTCTGCATCCCCCATGGATCCCTATGGGCTGTGGGTGGATCTCTGCATCCCCCATGGACTGCCAAGGGCTGTGGGTGTATATCTCATCCCCCATGGATCCCCATGGCTGCAGGGGGACAGCTGCTGCACCATGGTCTCACCACAGCCTGCAGAGGAATTGCAGCTCCAGCGCTTGTAGCAGCTCCTGCCCCTCCTTCTGCACTGACCTTGGTGTTGCCATGTTCTCATCTCCTCTTCTTCTCTAATTGAAATTAAGTGTCCCGCTTTGTTTTGATTTTCTTCCTAAATAGGCCATCACAGAGGTGTGGCCAACCCAGCTTTGGCCAGCAGCATGTCCATCTGCAAAGCCATCAGGGCTTGGCTCTACCAGACATGGTGGAAGCTTCCAGCAGCTTCTCAGAGAGAGGCCACCTCTGTGGCCCCTCCATTACCAAAAACCAAGTCATGCAAAACCAGCACACTCTCCATGGCTTTTTCACTACTTCTTGTAGTCTTATGCACATTTGAATTTGTTTTGTGAAGGATACGGAGATAACTCATTCTTAAATTGCTTTGCAAAAAGCAGTTAGACTTTCTATTTTTATTGTTAGTCTCTGTCTTGATGTGTTTTCCTGGAAATAGTCTTGGGCAGAATTCAGTAAATATGGACTTCAGTAATCATAACTTAGCTCCGTATTGTTATTTACCAGTGTTTAGTTGCTGTGGAACATGTGAAGGTTCCTGAAGTGATAGTAAATAACGAAAAATCTGACAGGTGCACAAGGAAGATTTCCCACCTATTGAGAGGGTCATAGACATGAAAGTATAGATTTATCAGACAAATGAAAACAGAAAACTCTATTTGTAAGATTTGCTAAGTTTAATGTCTCAGTGAGACTGAATCCACCAAGCAGAAATATCTCCCAAAAATTATGTTTTTATTGAAATATTTGTATTTCTTTTCTGGCTTTAAGTAATTGGGCATCACTTGCCAGCCTTACTGCGTAGCCAAGGAATGCACGTATCATAATGCAAGTGATCACTTGGTCACATGGTACTGCTTACACAACTAATAGTTGTAACCAAACCAACCAAACTATATAAATCATATAGTTTAGAATAATACTAATGCTGCTGCTACTACTACTAATACTACTACTACTAACAACAACAACAACTTATATTAAAAATCACATTCTGCAACTTAGGGTACCGTTGTAAAAAGGAGTTACAGTAATCCAACAGCACATTTGCTGTTTTGTAAAGAATGCTTCCTTTTCTATGCAAAAATTTTTTTGATACTCAATATTCTAGGTATGTGAACTTTAAACTTGTCAGACTGTTGTAACATATTTGAAAATTATAGTAATTTGATTAAAATGTTGCCTATAAGGCAAAAGGTTCAGTTAATAGAATCCATATGCAATTAAAGTGCAGAACAAAACGTAATCAGACCCCAGTGACTGTTGCCTTCATATTGATAGTTTTACAGTGGCTTCTGGGGTTGAAAGTTTATGTTAAAGTGACCAATATAGCTATGCTCCAGAAAAAATACAAAACAGTGTAGCTGTTGAAGCGGGTATGACAACCTCCCAAGCTGATAATCATACAACAAAAGTAGTTGATAGTCTGAATTTTGGGGCTGTCTTCCCCATAGCAGGTGGAAGTAGCACAAGACTGCTGTATTGTGCTAGTCAGAGAAGTTGCATTCTGCAGCAGCACTGCTATGTAAACATTCCTAAATGAGGGAAGTACACCCAATGAGAGTATGGGTCTAAAATATATTTAAATATAAATATAAATAATTAGTTTTAAATAATACAGTTGCTTGATTTGTGTGAATTCATGTTTGAATCATCTGAAAGTTACAGACACAACACTATGTACCAAGCCACAAAAGAAGTTTAAAAAAATTTCCTGAGCTTTAAAAAAATAAATAAAATATTTTCTCTGGACAGTTTTAAGAGTTGACATCCTGTGTTAGAGTTCTCTAATCATCACCAGCACAATTTACAATCAGAACACACAGAGAGCCAGTTCAGACCAGCTCATCTGTTGACTTTGGCAGAAGACCTTAATCTCACTGTGTGTAGCTGCCACTTGAGAACTGGGGACTTGGCAGAGAGCCGAAGGAGGGTGGGATGCAGGGTTAGTCAAGGCATGAACACATAGGCCTGCTTCATTTCAACAGCCATACGCTGCTTTTTTTATACTCTTTTCATTTTACAGCCTTTTTTTAAAAAAAACCTTGAAATTAAATGAGGACCTCTCATGAGCCACTGCGCTCCAGGCATAAGAAATTGTAATGTCTGGCTTCCAGAAACTGTCCCGTCAAAATGTGCTTCTGATTAGGTGGCTTAATTACAGCTGTGAAAACAATGTTGATTTAGGCCTCAAGATTCCAGTGCATGTCAGCCGTTATTAGCTAGCTTTGGACTGAAGCCACCATTTTAAGACTCCATACCACTAAAGTCACACACTGCCTGACAACTTTTTATTTAGGCAGAAATGTTGCCAGAAGCAACACATTTTATGCAAAATATTTTTTGCTGCACAAATTTCAAATGTGACACAGTTGATGGACATAAAATGGGTAGTTATGGGTGGACCTTACCAAGTCCAAAACCTAACTTTTGCAAAAAAAACCCTACTCCAACACATCCCCCTCCCCCATTTCAAATAGTTTTTTCTAAAGTTTGACTGACATAAAGCTTAATTTTAATTCCTTTAATTCAGTTTTATTCCAAATCCAGCATGTTGGTTTAACCACCCAATTTTATTGCATCTAAATTTTCCTGACAGTTTCATTTGCTGTTGGGAAATAAAATTGCCATTTTTGCAACATGGGAAATAATGGCTAGTTTCAAAACCAATATGTTCAGAACTTCCTTTGCCTGAAGCAGGTTAAGGCACACACTCAATTTACTTTAGGGGAAAAAAGCTCATTAAATAGTTTTTAATATTTTAATATAATTTAAGTAACTGCTTTCACAGTAGGAAGGCTTATTAGGCCCGTGTATTTACACCTGCAGAGAGGTAAATGTTTGGGTAATTAGGTGGTTTCCAATAATTCAGTTTTTCAGTTGCAGGGTTAATGCTGTAAACACTGTAGATGGACAGAAAGAGTGCTGCATTTAAACATTGCATTTCCACTTCTAGCATTTTACTTTCAAGTGCTTAAGAAAGAGGCTTAAGTGGGGTTGGTTTGGGTTTTGTGGGATTTTTTTTTGTTTTGGTTTGGTTTTTTTCTTTGTTTGATCTGTTCTTCAGCTCTCCTTAAAGACATGAATTGGCTAAGGAATGTGAGAGAATGTGTGTGGGTGTTAACTCTCAGCAGAGGTCGGTACTCTGGAAAAGTAAGATCTACATTGTCACTTCACTTTGCTATGAAATTCCAAATGTCCATCCTGTGTGGTTTAATGGAAACCATGAAGTTCCTAAATGACTGCAGGTATGTTCTGCTGTTAAGCACAAATCTTTCAAGTCATTGGCTAAGTCACAAAAAAGGAGGGGCATGTCTCCAGGAAGGTAATCTCCTTTCCTTTTTCTTTTCCTTCATGGTTTGCATTTCTATGGCATTAGAAATGTGTTTCTAGTGAGGTACTGGAACTACCAGCTCAGAAACAAGGATCCTCAGTTCCCAGGACTGAAAACAAGACACTTGGAAGCAAAAGCTGTATTCGTCTCTTACCCTAAATGCAGGCCAGTGCAACAATTGTACCTTCAGGAGCAACTAACTGAAAATGGATTTTGAGAAACTAATGATTTGGATAAGGAAGCAAGTCTAAAATGTTGGTTCAAGTTTGTCCTGTGAAAAATCATCATGCATTCATTCTCTGCCTGCAGCAGATTAGTGAAGAGCAAGGCAGTGGATGCCTACGCTTTATTTTGTTCAGTTTTCAAAGGAGGAATACTGGAACGAGCTAGTTGTCTATTTTCTTTGCAAATACTAGGTGGGGTTGCCTGAAAAAAGTGTTTCAAAAATGCCCTAGTTGCTGTGGAGGGCAACTGTAAGTCAGGAGGGTACCATGTGATGGTTTTTTCCTTATTAGACACCTCTGCACTAGTCTTTTGAAATGTGTTTCATTGGTAATACACAATGAGTTTTATTCATCAGCCACATACATTTGCTTCCTGTTGGATACACACTGATGTTTCTTTTGCTTTCTTCCTACATCTATCAAAGGAGCATTTCCAGGACATAAAATTAAAAGAAACATTCATATATTACTACATATATTGTTAATGGTGCAGTAGAAATGAAAGTATTGGGAGTGCTAGGTAGGCTGTTATTTCGAGAACTGGATATTATAGACCAGGACATTTAACCCTGGGAAAAAAGTTTTTACAAAAGAACAGAGCCAAGGACACAATTTTACTGTCTTTATAGAAGAAAAGGAATATTTTCTACAAAGGCAGACAAATTCACTTCTTTCCAGACTCAAGGACTTTTACTCAGGCCAGAAGGTGCTTCCTCCTCCCTTTTGAAGAAGTTATTTCAAGAAAGAGAGCCAGGAAGCTTCTATTATTCCCTACTAAACTGTGGGTTAAACATAAAGGGAATGTCTGTTTGTTCTGAGACTCTGAATTTGCTGAGAAATTTTTGGAGGGGATTAAAGCATAGCTGTGCCTGAATGAGTCTAGCATAGATGCTTAAATGGTGAGTGAATCCATGCAATCTAGTCTGTCATCTTCCTGATATTTTCTTGACATTTTAAATTTAGATCCTGCAAGTTATACTGTTGTGGATAATTATTTTCTTGTTTTCACACCTGTTTGGTTTTATGTTTCAAGCTAAGTATGTAAAGCACTCTTTATAAGGAGAAAATTCAATGCTGATCTTCAGATACTAACTTTGTGTAGATGCATCCTGTGAATCACTTGATCAGGATGATAGATAATAGACAATTTTTGTTGTTGTTTTTGCTGCTTTTGTTTACTTTATAATACTAGCTCACTGCCTAGATCACAGGGGAAAAAAATTATTAGAGTATGACCTAGGGCAGTGTTGCCAAGAGCCTGTCTGTTTCTCAGCTTGCCTAGAAATGTGTGTATGCGCAGCATGCGCTTGTAATGTAGCATGGCTAATACTACAGGCACCCATTAAGAAATATAATAATTTTTAAAAATCCATACATATGTACACACACACACTTTAAGTTTTGTAAAGCAAAATCTCATGTTAGGAGGTTTGTATTTCCCTCTGGCAGAGAGGCAGTCATAGCCCCACCACCAGATGATTTGGTGCCAGCTAGAAGTCAGCCTTCCCTCCACAGGAGACAACAATGTCTGATGCTCTGTCTCCTCTTAGTTTCTGCTTCTGGTGCACAGACTGGGAAGGTCATGGGAGCACAAGGCTGGGTATTGTCTCTATCCTAGGTCCCCCAGCAAGTTTTACTATCAGAACTAACCTCACTAGTCCACACAGGAGAGGGTGGATCGTCTTCAGGCTAAAGGGAGATAGTGATTCCAGTAAAGAGGGGTAGCTGCAAACCAGTCAACTTTATTTTGCATCTTTCTAGAATTTATGAAATCCGATTGTTATCCTGTTGGCTTGTTAATGATCTTTTCCTCTGCCTTCTCCTATAATTGTGCATGTTTCCATTCTTTTCGATGTTGAAAAAAAATCTCTTAGTGTTCCTTTCTGTGACATGTTTGCAGTAGAGTAACATATTTCTTGTAAAAATAAATACATTTGACTACTTCCATTTGCTTGCATTTTGTACTATAAGCATAAAAGTTAATGTGAGAAATGAAGGAAAACCAAACCTTTCAAATATATTAGAGTGTGACTTGCAGAGATAGAAAGACAGGAAATTCAATTAGTGCACAAAGCATAATATTATTCTTAACATATAATTTTATTCCTGTAATGTTGACATAATTTAAGGGAATACAGACAGCAAATTACATCTTCATCTTAATTATGGTTGGGTCTTACGTATTTAAGACACTCTGTTTAATATTTACTCATCATGGTAAATATGTGTGTTTGTTTGTTGTTTCTAGCTTATGTATAAAAACTTCAATCCTATGAAAACCGCATTATGTAGAAAAGGTACAGTATTTCTAGCTGATCACAGTGAGGACCAGTTTTCTCCAGAGACTGAACTCTGTGAAGCAGTTTGACCTGTTGAATAAACTAATCATTGAACAATTTTTTTTAAAATGGGAAATAGGCACTCCATAGGGTAAAGAGCTTTGCTGTCAGCTTAAAGGATGTTATTATGATAATGATCTTGATTATTCAAATAACATTTGTTTTCTTCAGTTTATTTTAAAATTCAGTTAAAGAAAGGGATTTAGAAAGAAGTGTGCTTCTTAAACTGTAATTTCACTTCCCTATTTTACAAAAATTAGGGGGATTTTTTTACTTGTTTTAGAACTGCCACTTGTTGGAAAGAAAGGAGCCTCTTTTTCTCAAGCAATCAATTCACACCTTTTTCTTTTCAGTTCCTCGTGGTGGAAGGAAGGGTACCTTTAAAACAGTGAGTAATAAAATTTACTAAAAATACAGTCACAAATAGTGTGGCTATGATGATATTAGGAAAGCAGTGACATTATGAAGATTCACCAATGCCATTTCATCCTTTTCAGATGGTGTAACTCCTTGAATTCCAATAGGAATTCCTTTTTTCAGAGAGACATCTATTGAATTCTTAAAAGCCACACTGATTTAAGACATCACACCTTTGGGTCTTAACTGAAATTGACCCGTAAACTCATAGTAGACTCAGTAAATGTTGCCACAAACCTGGCATTAAAATACTCACCTCTCTTAAATTTGCATATTCACCAGTACTTTGAAAGACTTTTATCCTATCTAGGTGATGCAGATAATTTGACATAAACAGTTTCAGAATCGCAGTAATGAAATAATTCACTAATTTTTCAGCTTTTGTTAGTGCTGAGCATCTCCTTTGATCACAGAAGGATCATCTTGTATGATGATGTATCCTATAAGCTTATATGCTTATGATCAGAGGCCTGTTACGCTTTCAAAGCCTGTGTGACATCAAGTTTCTTTTCGCAAGGTCTGTTAAATCCATTGCATTCTTTTGGGAGTCTGAGCATTAAACATTGTAACTTAACCAGGGCTTTTCCAGGTTTCCTGACAGATCAGGTCATCCAGTTTAATTTTAATTTGTGTATGTCAAAACATCCTATTGCTTTAAGCATTTTGAGTTTAATTTAGTAACTTACTGAAGTTTGCTCTGCTTTAAATATGAGATGTTTTAGAAGACTGTAGTCTCAGTGGGAGCTCTGAGTAAAGGACTTCAAGGTATCATTCTGGAATGTACATACAAAGCACACAAAATTACTGAAACATTCCTATTTTGGGGTTTTGGTTGGGTTGTTTTAGAAAATCACCTTTCTGGGTTTGCAAACCAAAAAGCTAAAAAACACTTTTCCAAATCTTCCGCTATATTCTTCATGAGTCTTCTAATAGAAATTTTGCATATGTACTGGTTTGAACAGCAAAACCAGTGAGACTTCAAGTCAGTAATACAATTTTTAATAGGGAAGAGGAAAAAAAAAGAAAAAACAAAATACATGCAATAATAAAAATAAAACCACTGACAGAGTCAGAATACAACCTGATACCCTGCCAGTCAGGGTGCTGGTGCAGTTTTCCTCCAAAGGGTCCAGCGATGATGTGGATAAAAACCTGGTTCTTCCTCTGGAATCCAGTGGGAAAAGGCTGCCTTTGGCATTCTAAACCTCAGTTTTTATCTAGGTAGGAAAGGCTTGGCTCGTCCTCCTGGCTGGAGCATCTCCCAATGGGATGATGTAATCTTATCAGTTATACAGTAGGACTCAATGGCCCATTAACAGAAGATACTTCCCACACAGATAAGGATGATCACCCTTATCAGCTATGGCCCATCAACAGAAGACATTTCCCACAGAGATGAGGATGATCACCCTTCTCAAATGGTAATAGAATATGTATGTTGTAGTGTAAACCAGGACAGCATACCTGATGAAAGTTTGGAGTGTTGTACGTGTTGGTGGTTTCTGGGGTTTTGGCTGTTTTGTTTGTAGTATGTGGTGATAGTGTCTGTTTTTGTTTGTGGAGTTTTTGTTGTTTTTAACTTTGCTTTCAGAACACACAGTTTGCTTAAATATATATGAAAGTATGAAATTCCATCAGCATTTTAAAAATATCTAATAATCTAAAATATGATTGGCATGCAGGAATTATTAGCTCCATTTGCCTAGTGGGCTCACTTGAGTTGCATACTCAGTCTCACAGAAAGAGGTGATCTAGTACGTGAGCTAAGAGCAATTCTTGGAGGCTATGCTCATGAATTTAGTAAGCATAAAAAGTTCTGTTCAAGTAATTATTATAATTTTTTATTTAATTTCAGTCTGAAATATAATTGCGTATATAGATTTGGCCAAAGCTGACAGAGACAGTAAACCTAGCTCACCCACACTGAAGTTGTTTTTAACTGATAAGGTTGATTCCTTGCCCAGTTAATGTAATTTGGGTCTTGAATTTACAGAAGACCTAAATATTAACCATCATCTGAAATAGAGCCTGAAATATTTTTCCTAGGCTATTCAGATATCCTAGGCTATTCTGATATTTCATAGGCAATATTGCTGGAAAGCCTACTGTTTTCCCTGATCATTACTGGTGTAAAATTGCCTTTTAGAATTCCGTTGAAGATACAGTGCTTCAGATCTTGCATGTAATCTGTGGGAGAAGGAATAATTCCCTTCTGAAGTTACTTCAGCTAAGTTTTACTGGAGATCAATGAACATTAAAGTACTTTTCCTTGAATAAGCAAACAAAAACCTGCAGGGAGCCAAATGTACATCTTCCTGGTGAATCTTTCTATAATCTGATTTATGGTGGAGTGGGATGGAGCCCTTATCAGGATTTTGGCTAGTAGGTAGCAGCCTGTGCGTCTGCAGTGGGTTGTCCAGAAAATCTACATGCATTGGCCAGTGCTAAAAGGATGGAACCCTTTGTTCTTCTAATACCTCAATGATTTGAATAATAAGCCTTCATTTTGAGAATTTTAAATTGGCAGTAACACTAGTTCACTTCTAAACATGTGCTACAAGTCAGTCATTCTTTGCTCTGTCACTAGAGGATCTTTTTAAAGAGATTATTCAGTTTAATACAGTTATTTAGATTACCTGAAATTCACATTAGCCTATACACTAATGCAACTGTGCAGATGTTCTCACTCAAAATGCAAGTGTTTGTATTTTGTATATGAGATTCCAGTCAGTCTGTTTTTCAAAAAGGTGCGGATAGGTTGCACAAACCATGTCTGTTTCTAGTTTATGGTCCTAGTTCTGTTGTCTCCAAAGAGTGAACTTTAATCTACTCCTCAGTAATGGATACTAAATGCTGTCAAATCTTGACATCAGCATTTCCCTTATTTCAGGATTACAAACTATGCCAGATTATAATCTCAATACCTAGTGAACGAAAATAACATTTGTACACTTACAAGATCTACAGTTATAATACTCACTATGAGGCCATACATGTCCCTGACACTTCATTTTAATTCTGAGTAATGCCATTTTCCTACATGGAATATGAGTGAGGTGTTCACTTTTTTTTTCATTGCTGCAGAACTATTCACCTTTGCATTAGCAGCAGCTTCCAGGGGTATGTGAGTTCCAATTCTTTATGATTTGCTGTTTTTCACCACCTTTCATAAAAAGAAGTTGGTTCCATGTTCTTCCCATAACTTCCTGTCATGAGAGGAGTCTGCTTTACATCTTAATCAATGTATTTCCTTTCTTGTTTTCCTTACTTCATGCTTAGGACTTATCCTGAGCTTCTAATTTCTACAGTCTCAATGTCTCCTTCTCTTTGTGAAAATAAAATTTCTTTTGTTGAAAAAATGCCCTTGCAAGGATTTTTAAAGAGAACCTCAAGGGGACTTTTCCCTGTAGATATGGTTGGAAAGAAAATAGATTACATAACCTATGTGAGCTTGCTGTAGTTTAGCAAACCAGAATCTCTGGGCTATGTGGATAGTCTTTTGAGCCCCATCTTGTTGGAACTGTGGTAGTTGAAACCCATAAGGCCACTAGAAAGTATTTTCTATAGTGGCATTCATAATTTCATTGTCCAGTGCTCAATCCATCCTCTTAAGCAAAGAGAGCTTGAGCATAACCAGTACTTATTATGCATATAATGACTTTTTAAGGTACTTTTCTGATCTACTCCATATATTTATATAGAAATATACTTGAGAGAATTAGTGAGTAAGTATTCTCAAGGCATCTGTCAGCAAACTTAACAATGAGTTGTGTGTTTGGTCTTATTTTTCTATAAGCTATCAAGTCAATCCTAAAATGTTGATTTCCATATTTTTAATAGATAATTTGTTTTATCAGCTACATAGACCCATATTTCTAAAAATATTGTGTATTTGGCAGAAATACATAGGAAAAAATAATCTTCTGAATACCTAAAGATTTTTTAATGCAAGAAAACTGAGTCATAAAAACACTTTCATTGTTTGCAGACCTTCCTCTATATTGTTAAGTGCTGCTGTTGTAAATAAATTAACTTTTTCCCTTCTTTCCTCTTGAAGCCAAATTGCTGTTGCAGTGTATTTTTGTTAAATATAAAATGATTGAACTATTTTACCAAATCAGTGTAATTTCTTTTTTTTTCCCCAAAATTGCTGTTATTACTAGCTCTAGGATAGTTTTTGGTAAGAGATAAATGCACTGCTGGTAAAGGTCCACTGTCCTTGTTCAATTTAGTAGCAGAATGCCTAAACTGTAGTTGTGCCGGTTCGTCGCAAACAGACAAAAAGGGAAGGTAGCGTTTTGCTGTGCGTGAGCAGTTTGAGGGCAAGCAGACACCGTGCACCTTGACCACCTATTATGAAGCTTTTTGCTGCAATGTCAAGTGAAAGCGAGTTAATTGGGTGAAGCTGTAGAGCATGTTAGGGGCATGGTAAAGAGTTGCTGTCTGACAGCTGAATGTCAGCAGAAGCTAGTGAAGTGTGGCTGAGAGACAGAGACCTGTCACAAAGTTCATGTGGACTGTAGCACAGTTAGGGAGATGAAACGTGGTTCTGTCTCACTTTCTCCCTCATTGCATTCAAGCACCTTAAGATTTCACACTGTATGTGTCAACCCTTGTTCTCTAAGCTGTTTTCTCCTAACACTTCTGCATTCAAATGATTGGACAGAAGATGCTAATGTTTGGCAAAATGAATGTAAATACACTTCTTTCCCTTTTCTGCTAGAGCAGCAGTATACATGTAACTCAGATGAAACTTTGAAGGCTTACGTCAGACAGTCACACTGGATAGGAATTTGGATGATGGCTGAATACATATCTCACGAAATTATGAAGTTTGACACTTTAACTGGTGGAATAGGGACTGTTTCCCCAGAAGAAAAGGCTAAGTAGGGGGAGACTGTTTTGTGAGCTGGTGGTCCCGTAGCATGACACTGTGAGTCTTTTAGTCTCTGATTGTAGTCCTCTTCTCCCCTTCTTGATAGAAAGAAATGCAGTGCCAAGAGGGATCCATGAGTGGCATGCTGATTTAAAGCAATGAGAAGCTGGGGGAAAAGTCACATAGAAGGAAAGCCATCCTTGCAAGCAAGAGAGGCATCAGTTAAAGGCAGGGATGATCTTACACACTGCTGTGAAACACAGAGTACTGTCATAATAGTAATAGTGTAGTGTACCTTTCAGTGTTTTTTGCATCATGCAACACAAAGTAAAGCAACAGTCATTTGGGTTGGCCCCCCAGATTCAAAATAAATTAGTAATTTTTATTTATATTTTAAATAAATTGCTTCCATTCCTGAGAAAGTGAAAAGACAGTGTTAGGTATCATGGGCAAAAAGTACTAAGAGCTAAAGTTCTAAAGTACTGAAAGTTTTAAAAGTACTAAGTATTCAAGAATTTAGAAACTTGGATTAAAATCAAAACAGACCAATCATTTCACCATGAAAAAAGAGCATGGCTTTGTTTGTCTAATATTTTGGTATCAACAGTGCAGTGCAGTGCAGAGAATTTGACCTAAAAATGGAAAACTTCCCTGTGTGTTCCAATGAAGCATCTGGAACCAAGGCTTACAGTATAGGCTGTGTGTGGAATTTGGCCAAAACTTTTAGAAAACATCAAAATTAGCAATGCAGAACTGGGTTATTGTCTTGAAGCAAATGAAACATTGAAGATAAAGTGTTCATTTGGCATGATAATCCATCCAATCCTGTGTATTCTTCAAACATACCAGGTTTAAGTGTGTTTGAATGAAACAGGATTTTCTTTTAGAAAAACAAATACAATATATAATGAAATATTTCTCTTAAATGCTTTTAATTGAGCCTCCTGAGTGTGATTTCACTGAATGAATTAAATGCTAGAGCATTCAGAAAGTAAGAAAAAATTGTCATTTCCCAATATTACAGACTCATATTTGTTTAAAAACTCCTGAAACTGGAAGAGGGAATTCTTGATAATGAAAAAAGCCATTAGTATTGTTGGATAGCAGCACCCAAAGTGTGTTGTGTGTCTACCTTTCTGACTTAATACGGAATGAGTTGGCAGCCCATTGAATTATTCTCTGATAGCAAATTGTTTGTACAATCCAGGCAGGAGTGCTGACAATTAAAATTTATACCAGATGTTACTGTTTTCTTACATTGTGTCAGAGCACCAATTTAGTCCTACGGCCTCAGCATACCGAATTGCAAGATCACTGACATGGGAAGCAAACTTTCCAGTTTTGGTCATACAATTCCTGCTTTTGGAAAAGTTTGTAACTAGCACCGTATTGCACTGACATCCATCCACAAGTAATACTTTACATTTTAAATACTGGCTTGTAGCATTTTATTTGATTATTTCACTGAAAGTAAAAAATAGCTCTTAGAGCTACTTTTAACAGAAAAAAAACCCCAAACCAAACCCAAAAAGACCAACCAACAAGAAAATGAACAAAAATAATCCCACCAAACAAACAACAACAACAAACAACAACAACAAAAATAGAAAAAAGCAACTCAGTTTTAGAAATAGCAATCTGAGTAGGAGGTTGTGGGTGACCTGACAATGTACATCTTTTTCTATAGGGATATAGGGTTTCCACGTAAGTGCTGTAAAATGGTTGTTGAAGACAGTGGTTCTTTTTTTAATACTTAATGGAATTGATATTGCAGCAGTGAAATGATGCAAACTACAAGGATAGCTTAGGTGGGAGAAACTGAAAACAGTATTAGCCAGTTGGTTTGCTGTCTGCTGGTATTACTGTGTATTTGTACGTTCTGGAGTTGGGCTAAGAGGAGTGAGTATCAGAAATAAATTGTGGAGAAATGTATTGCCTGTTTCTCTCTTTCCCCCCGCATTCTCTGCATCTGTGCTTAACTTAAAATTATTTCTGCTCTTGAGAAACTGCTGCTTCCTTTCCAGAGATTTTAGGGGTCGCTAGAATTCTGAAGAAACTACAGTTTTTTCTTCCTCCTGCATTGTCTGTTTACTGACAGGCATCCTGACACACCTAAGTTTCCTGTATTCTGGCAAATTATCTATCACATTTTGGCTTTGTAATTCAACAGTTTTGTTTCATTTACATTGAGGTATAACACTGAACTTGTTATTACACCTACATCATCACACAGGTAGGGAACTGTCATAACTTGTGTTCAGTATTAATCTTTATCTTTGTCTATTATTTGGTCTTTTCTGATTCTAAGCAGTTTCATAGCTTTTTTACCTCCATTGAAGCCAGTTTTTATTGCATGCATAACCCAGAAGCCTTAATGCACAAGAATCTTATCATTATTTATTATTCTGATGCATGTTTTAATAAGGTAGCATGTTACATGTCAGAATAAAGCAGAAGAGAAGTTTGGGCTACTGTGTTTTGAAATTGAGTATTTGAAAGCACTTGAAGTGACAAAAATTAGTGATGGAAAACCTGAGAAGTGGAAGAAGTTTTTATAATAACATACATACCTGAAGGAAATTGAAAAGCTGTAGAAATTGTCCAGTAAAATGATCTTTGTGTAGATTTTGAAGGCTGAAACTGTTCTGACTAATTTGCAGCTTCAGCTGTAGATTTGTCTCCTGCAATTGAAGATAAATGGTTTACTTGTAACAGTTTATTTTGTAACAGGTATATTGTAACAGATAATTATCTGCAGCACTGTCATAACACATGCATAGTCTTCTAATTTCAAGTATCCAACTGTGCATTTATTCCACAAATAATGGATATGCAAAAGCAAAATGGGCATCTTTGATCACAACGTGATGCTTTTGGGTTGGCTGACGTTGCAATAAAAACATAATATAAGGGTATAATAAAGTTGGTATGAAAATATTCCATCACGACATCATCATAATAAAGCAACCCACTATAAATGAGTTTTATAAATGAGTTTTACTGATAAAACAGCTCATATATCATGAGACAACCTTTAAACTAGATTTTAAATTTGACTGTAGGTTAGTCACAGGGTAACCACAGAGAACTGTTGTAGAAATCTTTTTCATGTCTAATAAAAAATTGCTTAAGGTAGCTAAGGTTTAGAAAGCAATTATTCCATAATATAGACTAACTTTTCATATTTCATCTTTGAGAAAACATTTTTTGTAAAATTAGGCAATCAAACTTTAAAAAATGTGCACAGGACATGAGCAATTACTATATTACATAAATATTTTCAAAGCATGTTTTTGCCAGACGTATGTGTCCTAGATACTTATTTACATGGTGAAGTATAACAGTTCAGATCCAGTTGTGTATGGCTTATCGGGTAAATAAAAGTGCTGTGCTAAAGATTTACCTGAACAGACACCTTATTTCAGATAAATTCCTCTTTTTAAAATTACCTAAATGCATATTTATATGATGGATTATCACCACAGCTCTGGCATAGTTGTTTGAGTTTGTCAATTTAAAACATATTTTAGAAAGATGTCTAAATATTATAATGATGAAAGAGGTCTGTTGAGGAGATTATAACTGCCTTTAAAATTCCTCTGTAAAGTTATGTGTCCAGAAAATTAATATTATAACAGTTCTGAATATTTTTTCTTCTAACCTATAACCATTAGAATACTATTTTTTTATTCATCGTGAGGGTATATAAAGAAATTGGATCAAAACAGTTCTTAGAATTAAGAACGAAAAATTGTTTTTTATATCAATCATATTGCTATTAAATCTGATTTCCCTTCTGTTCAATGACTAGTACTCTGTTCTTTTTAAGAAGTACAGCACAGAGTCTGGGTAACTAAACCAGAGCGCTTTTTTTCCCCCAACATTGAAGCTTTTACTGTAACATAGTCTATTGACTTGCTGCCAATCATTAAGTTTCATACTTTTTTTTTTGCAACTCTCAAAGGAAATCTGATTTCATATCACTTTACTGGAATTTTGATGCCATATTTCTTAAAAGAAAGAAACCTCTCTACAGCTTGGAAAAAAGTAATACATGAGTGTAATGATAGCATGAGATTTTTTATTCATTGTGGTATGCTGATTAATTGAGGTGTTGAAAGCAGTACAAACCAATATGTTTAAATTTGTCCTCAATATTTGTTATCCAGAGTGAAACCCATTTGTAGCTTACAGGTTATTGATTTTTTTTATTTTTTTTTTTACATATGGACGCTTTTTAAGAACATCAGAAGTTGTTTTCCTATTTCAATATTGTTGTAATGGTTTTAATGAATGATTCTTATTTTAGAGAGAATTTTGTGTGTGGTCAGCTGATTAAAGAACAGCTGTATAAAGAACAGGCTGTTAATTGGTGTATTAGCCTTCACTGAGGTCTCATTTCAGGTCTGTTGGTACACTGACATCTTATTTGTGCATTGGCTTTTTGGTGGTTCTCATTTGGTAGAAAGTTGAGCCCAGAAGGACTGAAAAACTGAAGTGTTACAGATCTTACTTACTTGCTGGTTATCTCATCCTTGTCAGGCCTGTAATTTAGAGAAACTCAGGGCTCTACCTCATTGTAAATATGTACTTGAGACAGTCATCTAAATTTGCTACTATATGAGTTCTTAATGAAGGTCTAACATAACCTAGTAGTTTACAGTGGCTACAGTATAGCTTGTGGTGAATCAAGAAATCAAAAGAGTCCATATCAAAGGGAGCTGTTGTATGTTTTAGAGGCAACAATTGATTTTTTCTTCAGCAATGGTAACAGAGGAAAGGAGAATCATTCATGAATGTGTCTTCATATGATTGAGACTGGATTTGTTGAAATATGAGTATACACACATCCTTCATCCTCTCTCCAGCTTGTGTGTCTATATATGTGGGTTTATGTCTCAACATGTATGGGCTTATATATGCATGTATACTCTTCCTTAAATGCTGAAGAGAGAGTGTTCTAAACCTCAAAGATACTGTAATGGTCATTCCATGTGTTAATTTTTTATTCCATAATTATACTTCACATGTGATGCTTTCATATATTATAAGACCTGATGAAATTTTTGTTATTTTCACACCATATAGTGCATTGGTAAAGGGCAGAAGACCAACGTAGCATTGAATTTTCTTTTATTTGTTTAAGGAAATACAGAATGTCTTTCTTTACCATCTTTTTAAGAATTATTAGTATTGATATACTGATATTATCCATAATCTGTCAAAGTACTATATTTGATGTTTTGGTGCTGGAAGTTCCTTAATGTTCAGTTTTAACTAGTCTAACCTTTATATCTGTTTGACTGCATGTTCAGACTCATTGAAATATGAATCATGTTCCCATCAATATACATTCAGTGTATATTTTCTGGCTATTTTCTTACAGGCTAACATTTGAAGAATATTAAGTTTTTAATTTCAATTGATGATAAAATATACTTAAACAAATGCTTTCCTTGGTTAGCATGGTATGTGTTTCCTAGTAACAGTGACAGGGAGACTGTGGAAAAAGTTTCATTATTAGATAAAAAAAGAAATCTGGTAATTGTAATGAAGAAGAGGTAAAAGTTCTCTGTGAGTATTTGCAGCATTTCAAATACAGTAGGTTATTTTTTTCTAATACATACTCAGGCAAAATACCTGAGAAAACATCCATTGTTTCTTTTTATTAAATATAACTATTGGTTCTCAGGTACCAAAGTAAGTGTTTAAAACAAGAAGCACACACTTGCAAATGCTTCATATACATGCCTTTGTGAAAGGAATTTAACAGTAAATGTAGATTCTCTTTTTGCTTTGTTTTTATTTATTTATTTATTTATCATTACAGGAAACAAGAGGTAGTTCAAACATCAGCATGGCTCCAAGCTAGAAATTCAGCCTGACCAGAGTTCTATCCCAGACTTTTTGGCATTGCAAGCTCCAACCTGACACATCCTACAGTGTTATGCAAAACAGAGGCAGTTCTCTGTCTTCAATCTGTTTCTTCAGCCTGGATGTCAAATCCAATCCCAGAAGAACAATGGAAAATGGATTTTCAGATTCCTAGTACTAATAATCTTCTAGAAGGGAAAAATTACATTAATGTAAAATGATGCAATTAAAGTGTAATTTTTTTACTATCTTTGAATTGTAGTTCAGCATTTGTATTTTTTGACATTAATTTTGTGGTTTTATGAAAATGTGCATTTGTATGTTCACATTTCTGCACTTGTCAGTTTTGCATACTGAAGCAGTTATTTCTTTAAACTTTTATTTATTGCAGTTGTTCATTTTTTATGTAGTATATTTTTAAATGTTAAAGAATGACACATTTTGGGTAATTTTCCTCAGACTTAAAAAAAAAAATCAATAAGCCATTTTAGTCTCTATCTATCAAAGTTGTTTCATACTTGTCTATTTTAAAGCAGGACTGCAATACTTTAATAGGATTGAGAGAGCTATTTGAAATGTATGCCAATGATTCCTGTCATTTCATGGCAGCACTGCCATGGTTCACTGAGCCCCCTCTTTTCTCTTGTCAGCTCAACTGAAGACAAGCATTTAGTTGCAAACTTTAAGCAGGTTGTGCAAAACAGAAATGATGTGACTGCTTCTCTTCCTGCACAATAATGTCACTGCTGGTCAATGTGAGAAGGTCAGGTTGCTCCTTGTAAAGCTACATGATACCACTTGCCTATTTGAACAAGTTAAGTTAACCACTGAATCTGGTCCCTGCAGGCGCCGAAAACTCACCCTTTTATCAAGTCTGCATTTCATAAGAAAGAAGAACAGTTGTGGAGGGAGGATTTATGATGATATGTTTATATACTTTATAAGGATAATTCCCAAACCAGTGTTGCAGGTAATGTATTTAGTTTAAACTGAAAGACTAAAAAGTAATGGCTGTTTTGACCTTCAAATAAGACTCCTTTTTTGCTGTTGTTGGTAGGACCCAAGAGTGACGCCCATCTTTGATGCTGACAGAATTTAAAGCAAGGCCATTGCCCTGCATTTTCTGCCTTGTAGCACACAAAAGTAAAATTGTATGTCAGGCCGAGATGTCGGGGAGCTGACAAGATGCCCCAGTGACATTTCAGCTGGAAAGAGCAAGTGTCTTGCAACCAAGTGGTCAAATATCAAATAATAGGTCAAGCAGGAAGGAGCTGAGTTCTAACCACAAAGAGGTTTCTGGTAACTTACTTGACAAGCTTTTGGGTGCTTTGTGGCTTGACAAAGTGATGTTCTGCTGGGTATCGCTAGACAGACTGTTCTTTATCGCCTTCAGAAGATCAGACATTGACATTGATTAAACTCTTTAACCCTTAAAGGTTAAATCCTAGCATTTTCATCATTGTAAATGAAAAACAAAAGAATTTTTTTAATACACCATTTGTTTTCATATTAATCACAGAACTCCCTAGTGCTGTTAACTTTTGATGTGCTGTGTAGTTTTTGAGAAAAAAAAAATTGAATGTAAAATCTATATAATAGACTGTTCCTCAGTATGGGCCAGTGATACACTACAAAAATAATATTATGCATTATGGAATTTATAATTTATTCTGATATGTCAAATGTAGGATTCGATTTCAAAGCTTTATGACTGCTACTTTCCATCCATTCTATTTTGGATGGAAAAGAATATTTGCATAAATTATGTATCACTTAAAATGAACAAATATTACAACTACCCTTGTTTTCAGGTACTCTAGAATCACAGAATATCCTGAGTTGCAAGACACCTACAATGATCATCAAGTCTAAATCCTAGTCCTGCAGAGGACCACCCCAAGAGTCATACCATGTGCCTGAGAGCACTGTCCAAATGCTTCTTGAACTCTCTTAGGATGGTGCTGTGGCTGCTTCCCATGGGAGCCTGTCCAGTGCCCAGCCACCCTCTGAGTGAACGTACTTTCCTTGGTATCCAACCTAAATCTCCCCTGATGCAACTTCAGGCCATTCCCTCAGGTCCTGTCACTGGTCAGCATGGACAAGAGATCAGTGCCTGCTCCTACTCCTAATATACCTTAAATTTTTCAATGGCAGACCTTTTGTCTAAGGTAGTATCAAATTTTCAGGTATCCTCTATTGTGCAGTCCGTTGCTCACAGCCTTGATGCACATGTATGTGTTTATAATACTACAGGGCCATGAAATGCCAAATAATAAATCTGAAGAACTCCTACATGTAAGAGTCATCTGATAGAGGAAGAACATTGCTTTTCTTTATGTATTTAGTCTTGAATACTAAAGAAGGAAGTTTTTGTTTTTCTCTACGTGTCTTGGCTCCACTCTATCATGGTAGTGACTGTTCTTATTAGGCACCACAAGTAATGTATTCTGCTCTTCCAAATTTAATGTCAAATATCTATTATACGAAGAATGAAAGAATATATCTCACTGATCATTCTCTTCTCTACTGTATATAGAAGCGTGTAAGCACTTTTTGAGGTATTTTCTCGTTGTACTGTATAGTTTTGAGAAAGAAAGTGACTATTTTTTGCTGTGTGGTCTCAAATTGCTGAAGATTTGCAGTTTACTTGTCCCCTTTCCCATCACTGCTACTCTATGTGGCATGTAGAGACAGAAAAAGGATTTATTTCTGAAATCCATACCTTACTGAGAGTAGGAGTATCTCCTCCAGTTAATCCAGTTACAGTTTATGTGATTTCACAGGGACCATAACAATGGCAAACTGACTAGTTAATAGGAACGATCTAACAAGCTATAATTTCTCACAAGAATTAGTTTGTAAGTTTTCATTGAAGGATTACATCTACCCCATTAATTCTATTTAAATATTGACTAACTATGAGTTACATACTATTTTTTTAGAAGCTATCCATTTGGAAGGGACTTCGAAATATCTTATATTTGGCTGTCAGATGTCCCATTTGTAATCAAAATCTCCTCTGTCTTAAATTGTGAAGAAGCTGAGAGTGGTTAACTGGATTATCTAGTTTGATGCTCCTGAGTTGCTTTTCCTTGCATTTGATGAAGTGAAATTTGAGATAAATTCCACAGAAGTAGAAGTTCCCCTGTTAGCAGTTTACAAATATAGTTTGTAGCTTATCAAACCATATCTTTCCTATATTTTTAGGGACACATAAAAATCATGCTTGTGTAGAATGTGGCAAGGCAGTACAGTAACAGTAGCTCTCAAAAGAGCATCTTGTTTTATACCGTCTACTCTGCCTTGCTTTGAAAATTACAGAGCTTGAGACCTTGATCCTTATTTTTGAAGCTTTTCATTTTTAGAGCCTGGAATTTGAAGAGGACCAGTTCCACTTGTGGAACTAGTGCAGTCTCAGCTTCATCTCAGCACTCCTCCAGAAGAACAACTAGTTTCCTTAGAAGAAAGATCATATTTGGTGGGGCTAAAATGCTCTCCATTGTTTTTTAATGTGGTGCAACAAATTATTGGCTTTCTGGTCAGTCTCAATTTATCTACCCACCAAACAACACATCTCTGAAAAGAGACTGTGTAATACGTTATCTTTTCCCTGCAGTAGGTTTTATAGCTGTTAGTACAAGTTGTGTTTGTGCCTGTGTGCACACATATGTATATCTTTCTCAGCAAAGATTTTGGTTATTGGATTGACTGTATTATCACTCCACATGTGGTAAGCAATTCCTACTACACTAGTAGTATAGAGAGATTTTTTTGGTTCCTGTCTCCCACAACTATTTGCAAATTCAGCAGAATTCACTTCCTGTCAAATTGGATAGATGTTTATGGGAGTATTCTCCATTGTAAAAGATCTTGAACGCCTTTACAAAGTTAAACCAAGGGAGCTGAGGTTTGAAGGTCTTGAAGATCATCTGTTCTAGCACCCCTGCTTAGAATATAGTCAGCTATAACAGGTTGCTGAAGATTGCCTCTTGTCCTGTCACTGGGCACCACAGAGGATAGTATGGCTCCATATTCTTTACAGGTATTTACACAAGTTGGTGAGATCTCCCTGAGCCTTGTCTTCTACAGGCTAAAAAAATCACAGCTCTCTCAGCCTTTTCTCTTATGGGAAGAGATTATGCTTTAGTCATTTTGTTAGTCATCTTTTTGGTCCTTCACCAGACTCACTCATGCTAGGGAGCTCTGGACTGGAGCCATTACTCCAAATGCAGAGTCATCAGTTCTGGTTAGAGGGGAAAGATTGCCTCCCTTGACTTGCCGGCAGCTCTCTTCCTGATGCAGCCCAAAAGGGCTGTTGGCCTGCTTTGCTGCCAAGGGTACATTTTTGCCTCCTGGTAAACAGGAAGACCAAGAACCCTCCAGGTACTTTTATTCCAAACTGCTCCCCAGACAGCTGGTGGTCCCTAGTCAGTCTCAGGTCCCTGTCCTCTCCTGCTGCTGGAGGTAGTTCTCCCCAGGCAGAGCAGCCTTACTTCTCTTGAATTTCACCAAGTTCCTATCAGGCCTTCTGCAGTCTGTTCAAAAGTCCCTCTACAAATCCTTCTGGTTTCTCAACTACTTCTCCTATCTTAGTATCATCTGAAAACTTGTGGATTTTGCACTGGGTCCCATCATCCAGGCCATTAACAATGTAATGAGACAGTATTGGTCCCCGTATTGACCCCTGGGGTACACCACTAGTGACTGGCCTCCAAGTGGACTTTGTGCCACTGATAACCATCCTTTGAGCTTTGAGTTCAGGCAGTTTTGCAACTGACTTACTGTCCATGTATCTAGTCCATAATTCCCTGCTCAACAACTGGGGCATTTTATTTTGTAAAGGGTTCTCCCAAGTTTCCAAACACTGCTAAAGCCCTGGATTAAGTGAAAGACAATATTTTATATAACCTGTCAATTAGCTCAGTCTGATGATTTGATAACTTACAAGAGCATCTGATCATTCTGCTGTCATTCTGTACTTGAAAGATTTTCCAATGCTTTAAGATAAATTCACGTGCTATAACTAAGCTCCTGAAAAATATTTAAACTCTCTTCTGATATAAAAAATCGCTTTAGTAGCATTTTTCTCCTGAAACTCCAAAGAGCCCCTGGCAGCTACAGAGTTTGGATGAAATCTATATGTGAAGAACACCTCTCCTACTGCTGGTGATGGAACACCAAGCTTACTCAGCATTTCTCTCTCCATTTTTTTGTTGCCTGGCCTTGAAATCCAAACAAAGGAATCTGTTAGGAAGTTCTTTCCTATCTTTTAATCTTGCCCAGTATGACATTACTAGATTTTGTCTAACTTCACTTTTGTCTTTGTAATCTGATCATTTTTGGACAATCATTTTGTATCATACTCTGTATGGCCTAAAAATATACCTCAGTATTTACTCAGAAAATGTTTTAGTGTCTTCTTGCCTCTTTGCTGAGTATTCAGCTGAGCCAGTGATTTTTGCATAAACTGTTTAACATCTTTATGTACAAAGTTTAGACCAAAAAAAATTTCTTATAGGTACTTTGGTTTTACAGATTTAGATGTGACTTTCAGTTAGGTCTCTTCAAATTGTCCTTCAGTGGGAGATGGAAGGTGATGTGCTGTTTGTCATGCTAACATGGATCTGATCGCTGTCATGGGGAGCATCATGTAGGAATTTTGGGCAATTTATATAGTTCTATGTATTGCAGTTCTGTGCTTTACAAACCAGCCATTCAGCAATGCATATGAAACTGAGTCTTTGCCTGCTATTCTGGTGTCCAGTGTCTGCTGAATAAAATTGAGCAAGGACAAAGAAAAATACAAGGAAATGTCTTAAAACTAAATTGTTTCCGAGGAATGCTCAGCAGGGGGTAGGGAGATCCACTGAATAATTTTTCTTCAGTTCTTTATTTACTTCCTCTACTGTACCAAGCTTCCTGTCTCTTTATAAGCTAATAGTACTAATAATTATTCCTGATATCAGATTGCCTTCTCATGGCTCTTATGTGCCCAACTAAAGCTTCATAAGTGGTTGGACTTCTTTTTTGACTAATTCCATAAAAGTCAGTAATTAAAAAAATAGAAATCATTAGATTTAAAATTAGATTTTAGGCACAAGTACTGTTACCATTATTGTACAAGTATCCTTCCTTTTTCTTGGTAAACAATTTTTTTTACTCTTCCACTGCATGATGGTAATAGGGAGGTTGTTAAAAAATAAAGCAATGCTAATTATGTTTAAATAATTATATTTCTTTTTGTGTGATATACAGCTAACGCACATAGCAGGCCCACTAGCTATTGATTTGTCGATATCTGAATAGTTTAGTCCACAATAATGGTATGGTCCTAAAAGCTGTGGAAACAAGCATCATAGATACTGTACTTGTGCACAAGAAAGGCATGTACCTTCTACACGTTACAGGAAAAATGCTGTTAGGCTTAAAAATCTGGCACATGTGCACAGCATAAGTGGGGGCAACTTTTGTATGAATCAGTAACTTTCAGTGTATACTGTGTTGACTTGCCATCAGGATTTCATACATAAAGTCCTTCTAATGCATGGGATTCTACTAGCACATATGGGGAGGAACGCAAAGGTGCACTCCATCCTGTGACATTCATATATACAGCACTGGAGATTTTTGCTGACTTAAAAGCTTTTGAAAATATTTATTAAACCTCAGTCCACAAGGTAATTTTCAAAATAAAGGCAAGAGAATTGTGAATTAAATATTAAATCCTTTTCTACCTCAATGCCATTTGAAAGTTTATAAAATTTGTTCCCGTAAACAATAGCATAGGAGAAATCTTAGTTGCAATGTTAGCAGTAGTAGATAAATCCTGGTTTCAGGCTTCATTCTGAATTGGCTTACTGAAACAAATTTATTTCAGACATTTGGGATGGGAAGCTGTATATATTAAAGCACTGACCTTAAAAAGAGTCATGCAGCTAAAATCCTGCACTGTTCTTCTAAAATGTCAGGGGTTAATGTTATTTAAATGCAGTATTTGGTGGTTTAATTGAGTCATGCATCGTTGTCTTTTACTGCACATTAATGCCAATGAAACACTGATTGTTGACAGAAAGTTCTCTTCAGCTAAGTATACACTGACATATCATACTGCTATAGAAAAACCAGTGTGCAAGACAGAATAGTCATACTCTACTGGCATAGGAACCCTGTTCTGTCTAAATGGTGGCAATATCCATTATGCACTGACAGGAAACGTGAACTAGGCTTGCTTTTATTTGGCGTATGTTTTGTTTTGTTTTGCTTTGCTTTGCGTATGTTTTCAGACTGCCTCTTGAGAGAACTAGTGAGACTTAATTATCAAGTCTTTAGACAAATAAATTAATCTCAAGGGGTTTTTTTGTTTGGTATGTCACACAAGTTAGTAAATGTACCTTGAAAAGTACAAACCCAACTCCTCATGAGAATTTTGTTATAGAAGTACCTTCTGACAGCTTTTGTAATCTGGCCTTAGGACACACCAGTGGCTTTTCATCTTGACTTTGTCTAAGTTTAGAAAAAGTAAGTTCATGTTATTTCTCTGAATACTTATCAGTGTTAACTCTTCCTGCCATCTTAAAACCCCCAAGAGGTCATAGATGCTGGCTTGGCAGTTGAGATGTAGAAAATAGTGAAAATTGTGAACTCAAAAGCTTTTGAAGAGGAATGCAGGAAGGAACAAACACCAATGAGTTTACAAGAGCTTGTGTGTGCACTGGGTAGGATATATTTGGTTTTGTGCTTTTGCGTGATGGAAAAAACAATTCCAAAGTAACTGCTGTTATATGGACAGCAGCTTTATACTTCCTTAATTTGGCTGGAGATGTTTGCATGCTGTTTGTCTAGTCCTGTAAGACTTTGTTGCACTTTTGGACTCTTGAGCTTTCCAGGATTTTTCTCATGACTGCAGGGTGGTTTCTGGAAGTCATTAGAATTCTGTCTTGGAAATGATTTTGCAAATGCTCATGATTTATGACTTTTAGAAATTTTTTTCCAAGCCAGTGTAATTTTATCAAGTTGATATCAGCCAGCCTGGTTGAAGCTTGCAACTGGCTTCTGTAAAACTTTTGATACATTTGGGGAACTTCCTGGTCCTTACACTATCCTATTAATGGTGGCATTGGTATATCACACTTGGCCATCTAAGGGAATAACAAAGTGTTTGAATCTCTGTGAATAATCACTAGGAGTGATTTTGTAGAAAGTCTTAATAGTCAGCTTTTTAGTAGCAGCTTTTAAGCTCATTTAAGGACGTGTCTAGATAAATATATTTAGTTTTCTTCTCACGTCTAAGATATTACAAAAGTGTCCAGATTAACTGCTTCTCATTGGAATGAATGGTGATATTGCAGACCTATGTCTTCTTCCAAGATCTGCACTGTCTGTTGTACACTATGAAGAGCTGTATAGCTGAGCAGGCAAGACCTATAGAGTTCTGACCTATGGGGACTTAACTTTCTCTACCACTGGCTCAAGAGCAAAAAGTAGATCTTCCTACCTTCCAGAAACTCAGAACTATGCTGAGCAATACAGAGGTCTGAAGCTATAAGGAGACTTGTGGAAACTTCCAGGAGTTCAAAGTCTACTTATCCATGCCATGCATTTGTATATGAACATTTGAGATGGTGTTGGCTTTTTCAATATGTTAATGCTATATTTTGCTTAATGTATTTTTAGCAGTTTGTGGTATATGTGCACATATTGTGTGCCTTTGCCCTTAAATACTTATTTTTCCCAGAAGCTCATGTAGCAGTCAAAAGCAGCTGCTGCTTGGTGAACTCTTAAGCCTGCATCAAGGCATACTGTGTTAAATTACTATCAAGAAAAAAAGGGAAACTCAAAAATTAACAGCAAAGTGTGATGAATTTATTGTCTGGCATTGTAAATAAACCCCGTCTTAGAGGAGTGAGCCAAATATCATCTTAGGTCAACTACAAAGCAGAGCTTTGGCCAAAAAGCATCAAGAAGAAGGTAAGTAAAATTGACCAATTAGAAAAATTGTCTTAATATTTTCCTAACAGACCCTGTAATTTAGGAAAATAGTTTATAACGGGAGAGAATATATAGAAGCAGCTTTAATTGTGAAGGATCAAAAAGAAAAGAAAACCAATGGATTTCTGATTAGGTTCAGAGGACATCTGTAGCCTTGTTCAGGCTCTGATTACTTCTGAAGAGGAGGCTTCTGTGATTTTATCAATAAATCAGGATTTGGACACCAAACGCTGCTGTGGGTCCCTGCGAGACAAAGAGAAAAAAAACCACTTTATCTTTCATGTCAACTGCTACATGTAAAATCAAAACAAACCAACAAAAAAACCCCAAACAACAATGACAACACTTGAACAAAAAAGAAACAAACAACCCCCTCCCAGTTTACCCTTTGAGATGGAATCCCTTTGTCCAGGTGTCTGACTGTAAATTCTCATTAACTAAATTTTTACTAGTTCTATTCCAGTAAACATAAAAAAAATTTTCATTTTCAGATGAAAAATGCTATAGTTCTGCAACATCTGATCATTATTATGTCTACTGTATTAATGTTTTGCAGCCTGCAAAAATATCTTCATTGACTGAAAATGCAAATTTCCTCCAGTGTGAAACACGTTTTCAGCTGTCACTACATAAAAGGTTTTCATTAAGTATTTTTGGAATACTTGTTTGTGTTGCACTTCTGTGACTGTATGAGTGGCTGAGCACTGCATAGGGAATGGTAGGGAAATCAATGAATGTTACCACTGAGATATTGGATTCACTAGAATTTCAAACAAATTGCTTAAAACCTAGCAGAAGACAGCCTGATTGAACTGACTCTGGGGTAATAGTAAATTTAAAAGGAAGTGATAAAGAGGATCTTGTATGAATGGCTTAGGCTTGTTTTTCTGTTAGCTAAACTTGGACCCTGTTGCTTTTCTACTTAGGTAAAACTTAATATCTTTGTTAATGGATGTAGTGTCCATTTGCCTACTGTGGTCCCCTGTGATCACAGGTTCTAAGTAGACTACAAAAGAATGAAGATTCACAGGCCGTATAATGCCATTCTCTGCAAAGGAAATGTACATTGCTTCCCCTGTAAGAATCACGTAGTTTTACAGTGGGTTGAGGAGAAGCATATCATTCTTCTTATTTCAGCAAAAATGTTTCTGTCTCACGTACACACACAGCTTGACTTCTAAAAGGGTACAGATTAAACAGCTGGGGTTATTTGAAAAGTGTCTGAAGTTCTCTTCCTAGCCATAAAGAATTGCACTATAAAGATTTATAATTCGAAAGGGAGGAGTTTTCTCTTTTCTGCTGCTGCACAAAAAGACTTGGTTTCTTTTAATAACTGAAATGGTTTCTACCTCTGTCTGAGTCTACAAGAACCTCTTAGAAAGTTCACAGAGCAGTTATAGTTCACCATGTGAGCTAGTCAAATGCAAACTTATTTCTTTGAGCAAGCAGTAGTCATCTTTTCCATTAAACCAGTTGTCTAGTGCATATCCAATTTAGATACTATAATTTTTATAGACAACACCAAGGACCTCAGGAAGATATGAAGCTTAGGGACATGAAGTGTGTAGAGTTACTTGGGTTGATTTTAGACTGGAATCTGGACTGTAATGCTAAAAAAGTCTTGTGATAGGAATTTCTCTATGGCTTGGGTGGTTTTTTTGTTTGTTTATTTGGTTGGTTTGTTGGTTGGTTGGTTTTTTCCCCTCTAATTTCATGTTACCAATTTCCTTTATGTCAGCTTTGTTTCTGCTATTATGTATTTCACAATCAAGATTCTTCCTTTGCCAAAATGAAGGAGTACTCTGTGAGAAAGAATTAAGGAAGAAAGTAGATCCAGGTAGTACAACTTTGGGTGTTTCTAGAATTTCTCCTATATTAGAACAGAGTTTAAATATAAATATCCTATCAGAAATATAGCATTAGTCAACTGGGTTGTAAACCTGATAATCCAGTTTTCATGTTTTGACCACCAACATAAGTAAATTCTAAGTAATATCTTAATGCATTGTCTTTGCCCTAGTTACTCATATTGTGAGGATTTTGTCTTAAAACAGGTGTCATGTCCCCAAAGATAACATTATTTTACCATTATAATATGAACTCAGATGCTTTTCTTTAAAGAATCTCTGTAATCATGCACATATTACATAGAATCACCGAATCAGAGAATATGCTGAGTTGGAAAGGACCCAAAAGGATCAAGTCCAGCTCCTGGCCCTGTATAGCACCATCCCCAAAAATCACACCGTGTGCCTGAGAGCATTGTCCAAATGCTTCTTGAGCTCTGTCAGGCCGGTGCTGTGACCCTGGGTAGCTGTTCTGGTGCCTGACAACCCTCTGGGACCTTTTAATCATGTCTGACCTAAACCTTCTCTCACACAGCTACAAGCCATTCCCTTGGGTCCTGTCACTGGTTGGCACAAAGAGACTGGTTCCTACCCCTTCTGTTCCACTCAAGAGGAAATTGTAGACTGCAATGAAATCTCCCCTCAGCTTCCTCTCCTCCAAGCTGAACAGAACATGTGACCTCAGCCACTCCTCATGTGGTTTCCCATCAAGGTCCTTCAACCATCCTTGTTGCCCTCCTTTGGATACTCTCCAATAGTTCAGTATCTTTCTTATATTGCAGTGTTGCAGTGCCCAGACCAGTCCCCAGCAGAGCAGGACAATCCCCTCCCTTTCCCAGCTGTGATGCTGTCCCTGATGTCCCCAGGACAGGGTTGTCCCTCCTGGCTGCCAGGACACTGCTGACTCAGGTTCAACTTGCCATCAACCAGGACACCCAGGTCCCTTTCCATGGCACTGCTTCCAGCATGTCATTTCCCAGTCTGTCCATACATCCAGGATTGCCCCATCCCTGGTGCAGAATCCAGCACTTTCTCTTGAACTTCATCTGGTTGGTGATTGCCCAGACCCCTGATTTGTCAAGGTCTCTCTGCAGGACTGCCCTGCCTTCAAGGGCATCAACTCCTCCCAGTTTTATTTGGGAACTTGTTTATTATCCCTTCCAATCTTGCATCCAACTAATTTATGAAGATTTTGAAGAGCAGAGGGCCAAGGATGGAGCCCTGTGGAACCCCACTAATGACAGGTCCCCAGTCTGATGTCACCCCATTCACTGTAACCCCTTGTGCCTGACCCATGAGCCACCTGCTCACCCATCACATGGTGTTTGTATCCAGCTGTGGGCTGGGCATTTTGTCCAGAAGGATCGATCCTGTGAGAGACAGCATCAAAAGCTTTGCTGAAGCCTAAAAAGGTTGCAGCAACTGTCTCCCCTTGACAACTGGGTGTGTTCCCTTGTCACAAAAGGAAATCAGGTTTGATAAGCAGGCATTTCCTCTCATGAAGCTATGCTGCCTATGACCAAATACTGCATTCTGTTTTAGGTGTTTTTAATAGCTCCCAGAATAACATTCTCCATAACTTTACCAGTTTTGATATATATAAAAGGTGATATTTAAGAAGAGACCAGCACTGATGGACGGACCTAAGCACCTGCAAATACATTTTCCCAGGGGACATTACTCCCTAATTCCCTGAGCAGCCTGAAGTCTGCTCACCTGATACTTGAATTGTTGCCAGCACATTTCCTGCTGTCAACTGTGATTTTAATCTTGATCTCTTTGTGGTCAAGACCAATGCCAGTGTCCACTTTGCTCCACAAGATCCTCTCTGTTGACAGGCAGGAGATCTAGGAGAGCATCTTTCAGAGTCGGCACCCTTAGGACCCATTCCATAAAGTTGTCATCCAGGTTTTTTAAGAATCTTCTGGTCCCGGTTGTTTCTGGCAAGTTGAAGTCCACCATAAGGACAGGGGCAGTTGTCTTGGAAGTGTCCTTTACTTCCTCAAAGAATAATTTGTCGGCATCACTGTAGTAGCTGGGAGCTCTACAGTAGAGTCCCACAGTAACATCCACATTATTTGTTTGTCTCTTGATTCTTATGCAGAGGCTCTCAACCATGCCATTGCCAGATGAAAACTCCACACATTTTATCCTTTTTGTTACATACAATGCCACTTTCCAGCTTCTTCTGCCCTGCTGTTACATCTGAAGAGCCTGTAATTGTCCATCAGCACACTCTAGTCACAGGACTTACCCTTCCAGGTTTTATTTATACCTGTCATGTCAAATCTCCCATTATGCCTTGACAGGGCCAGGCTTCCAGCTCATCTTTGTTCCTCATGGGGTATGCCTTAGTGTAGAAACGTTTCAGCATGGTACATTGTAGTCAATGAAGCTGATTGAAGGATTCTATTAGTGCTTGTTTCCTTAAGATTTTTCACACTATCCTCCCACTGCCCACCATAGCAAGCTCGGTTTGGTCCCTTTTCCCATTCCAAGCTAATTTAAAGCTCTGTCAAGAAACCCTGCTACCTCCTGTGCTAGAGTTCTTCCCCTCTGAGGAAGGTGAATCTCTTCAAGTGTCAGTAGACCTCTATTTTTTTCCAGTTACTCCAGCCTAAGAGCCACATACTGACCTGATGGATCTGCCTATTCCTATTAATAATATTCATTGTTATCAGATGGATTGAGGAAATCCTAGCTTGTGTCCATGATCCTTCTACCAGTCTCTCAAAGCACTGATTTTGATTGCCCTTGGACTTCTCTTTGTCCCTTCTCTTCATCACTACTCCATTGAACAACCAATAAAGGATATTAATTACAAGGCCTTAGTATACTGGGGAGTCTTCCAAAAATACCCCTTACCCATGCCCCTGTGAGCTGGGTCCAGTCTACATGTCAGGCCCTCCATTCCCCTTAGAAGGAAGTCTCCTATTACAACTACCCTCCTTTGGCTCTTAACAGAAGGTCATGATGTTGGGTTCAGATTGAGGAGGCCACCTGAGCCCAGAAGGACCTTTACCCACCTCATCAATTGTCTGACCTTCTTACTTCCAGAGCCTTACACATGCTGTAGAAGGTGCCAGTCCCACTTGTTAGATTCTGAGAAGGAAGAGGAACCTCCCTCCTGGTGCATGCTGCGACCTGCTTCCAGTCTTTATCTCGACCAACCCTTGACTAACAAACCCTGGGCTAATTACTGTGCATGGTTGTGTGTCCATCTGATTCTCCACTGCAATGTAAATTAGACACTCCCAAGAACCGTAGACTGTAGTGTCTCTGAAAAAATCCTCAGCCCCTTCCTTATGTGCTCAAAGACAACATAGCCTGTTCACTTCTTCCTGAACTCCCTCCTCTGGTGACACAGCTCTTCAACCACAGCACATCTGCAGTTTGTCAGCCTCAGCCTTGCAGAAAGGCACTCTTGGCAACCTGTGACCTGGAGAGCTCCATCTCCCATCAGCAGGTCTGTCTGTCTGGAGGCCTCTGACATGGCTGGTTCAGTGACTCTTGCAGCTACATGAGACTGAGCTTGGTGTGGCAACACCTTAGCTGAGGAAGCTTGAACTAATATGCTAAAAGGACTGGGACTAAAAGATGCTCTTCCTTACCAGTTATTTAGTCTTTCTGCTGTCTCTATTGACTGCTCCCAGATGGTCGGACAGGAGCCCCTGCTGCTTGCCCTGCTTGTGTGAGTTGCCATGCAAAGTGCTGTGCCATGCCCTTACTACCATGCCATTGCCCTGTTTGCCTGCCCCTGTTTGCTGTGCTTCCTGGAGCTATTTAAACCTCCTGTGAATTGAGCTCCTCCTGTACAGCCTGATCTAAACCTCGCTCCCAGAGTTCCTTTAGTCACTGCTGCCTTGCCAATTGACCATATTAATGAAAACATTTCAAGATGGGAACTTAGAAGACAGCAAAAGTGACAGAAAAACTAAGGTTGTTAAAAACTGATCCATTCACTTGGCATAGATATGAAAAACATTTTGTATAACACACAATAATGATGAGACACAGGAGTACACATATGAATGGCTGTCAGTCTAATAAAATATTGGAGGGGAAACTTCATAATTTTGAAACCTGAGGTTTGTATCCACAGCAAACAAGAGAATGAGCATATCCTAAGGTGCCTTAGTTCATCCCCTTTATCTAGCTTACAGTACCCAAGAGCATTAGGTTTGATTAGGCAATGTTCCTGTTTTACAATAAATACTTCATCTATTCCATGATACCACTACACAAGTGATGTGACCATTCTCATGAAGCAGAGAAGTGACCAAATTCATAAATTTTTGCAGCATATAACTAAACAAGCCACTGGCTTATAAATCACAGAATTGCAGAATAGCTGAGGTTGGATAATACCTCTAAAACCTACTTCCAAATTCCTGCTTAGAGCAGGGTCAGCTAAAGAAGGTTTCCTGGATTGTATTCAGTTGGTCTTTGAATATCTCCAAGGATACAAACTTCAGAACCCCTCTGGACAATCTGTGTCACCCTCAGGGAAAAATTGTTTCCTGATGTTCCAAGGGAACCTCCAGTGTTTCAGTTTGTGCCCATTACTTCTGGTCCTATCACTGGGCAGCACAGAGGGGAGTCTTCATTCCCTCCCTCATGCCCTTTCATATCCTCCCTCATCTTCATTCTGTGCTGCTTGGTATTTATACATGTGCACAAGGTCTCCCCTGGGCTAGCCTTTATTCAGGCTGAACAAACACAGCTCTCAGCCTCTCCTCATATGAAAGGTACTATAGTACATACAGTATCTTTGTTGCTTTGCAACAAAGTATGTTCCACTATATCCATGTCTCTTTTGTATGGGGGAACCCAGATCTGGCCACAGCATGGATACATGTGGCCTCTCTAGTGCTGAACAGAGTGGAAGGTTCACCTTCCTCAACCTGCTTACCACATTTTGCCCAAAGCAGCCCATGATGCTGTTGACTTTTTATGCTGTGAGAAGGCATTGCTGCCTCATGGTCAACTTGCTGCTGGTTGAAACCCCAAACCCGTTGCTGAAAAATGGATCTCCATCTGGAGAGCCAGCATATGCTTGTGCCTGGGGTTATTCCTCCTCAGTTACAGGATTTTCAATTTCTCCTTGTTGAAACTCTGGAGCTGTGTCTTGTGGAAACGCCTCTGATTGTCAGCAAAATGCCCTGGTGTATCAGTCACACTGCCCAGTTCTGTATCATCTGTCAACCTGCTGAGGATGCACTTTACCCCATCCCCAAGGCCTGGTGGAGATGTTGAACAGCACTAGGCTTGATTATTCAATTTTTGAATTTAACATTCATTTATTTAACCTGTGCTATGTTGGATTGTCGGTGATGATACAGAAGTCAGTGTCAGAGATGCTAGCAAAGTCAGTGTATAAGCTATCCACTGTTCTTCATCCACCAAGCTAGTTGTCACATTCTTTAAGACCTGGAAAAAATTTCTGGGAGCAGTTGTGCATTGCTTTCCTAGAGACTCAGGACCTGTTCTCAATTTTTTTTTCTCCTGTTTTTAGAGTGGTATTTCTCTCTTTCAGTCCCTGGGAACCTCTTGTTTGATTGGTCATCATGACCATTCAAACACAACTTGAAGTGACCTCACAGTGACACCACAGCTCCCTCAGCACTTTAGAGCTTATATGTAAGCAGCTTATTTTCTCCCTATCCCGGCCCATTTTCACTAAGTCAGTCTTCCTTGCTCCAAATCTCTCTGGTCTCAGTGGCATGGGATTCCTAGTAGCATATTATATTGGCAAGGGCTGAAACAAAGAAGGCATCAAGTACCTCATCCTTCTCCATGTTAGTTGTCACCAGTTTCCCTGCTCCACTCAGCACTGGGCTCACATTTTCCTTTTACTTTTCTTATAACTGTCGACTACTTCCTTGTTGTCATTCACATTCCTTGCTATATTCAACTCCAGATGAGTTTTGGCTCTTCTAAGTCTGTCCCTGCACAACTGGACAGCAATAAGATACTCTTCCTGGGTCACTTGATTCTGCTCCCACCTGTGGCCCACTTTTGTTCTATATTTGAGTTCAGTTGTGTGAAAAAAAATGAAATGAGAGCCCAGTGGAAGTGGCTGTAGCTATTGATTTCGTTGGTCAGCAGAGAGGGAGACAAATATGAAGCCATATCAATGGCTACTCTGTGTTGCATGTGACCAATGATGAGCAGAAATATGTCTGCTTTTAGTAGGCTATGACTAACAGAGCTTTAAACATTTTCATTTTCATAGGTTTAATTGTCTCCTAGAACTCCTCAGGTTAAAATGTTAGACTAGATCCAAAAATAAACATCTTAATTATATTTGTATCAGGGAAAATGTCTGTATTTCCCTCATATACCCCATATTTTAAGTTTTGTAGATAGATGTGGAATTATATCTACAACTGAAGTTTATTTTTTTTTCCATGTCAAATGAGAAAATCTGAGAATATAGAGAAAATAGTAAAAAAGAGCTGTTTTGTAATCCTGTTTAATAGAACCTCTGCAGTTATGAAGAAGAATACTTCAGAAACAAATAAGAATGAATAAGAATGGGTAATATAACACATGGATGAAAACGGATTTTATCGAAACTGCTGATGTTCAGAAAATGAAAGAGCTGGTAATAGCAATTAATGATTGTGAAGTCTGCTACTGTGAGATATTCTGTGAGATGTTAAAACCATATCTGAAAAGGGAAGAAGATTAAAATACATATTGATTGGCTGGTGGGCAAAAGGTAAGGTTTAAAAGCAAAGAATTGACCAATATGTGTGGTATTAATTAAACTCCTCTCATCATTGTGAATAAACAAGGTCTGATAACCCGTATCTATAAATTCCTGAATTGATTCCAGATTGAGTGTACTTCAAAGGTCTATGCCATGTAAACCAGAAATCACCTTCAGAAGGATCTTTTACCATAGCTCAGGGGAACAGCAAGACATGATCTTTTCTGCTGCATGGTTTTCATTCTGAGTTTTCTTGCTGATTTTGTAGGAAGTACATAGTGGGTAGATGATAAGTGGGTTGGTAAGACAGGCCCCAAAGTGCACACGTTTGCCAGAAATACCTGTCTTCCATGAGGACAGATGACACAGAAAAGGTAAGTGTGGTGTCAGTTTGATCAGCTGTTCATGACAAGGTATGACCAGTTGTAAAATATTTGGACTAAACCTGCAAAGGTGGAGGCACCAGAAAAGACTAATGTTGGTGCTTTGGAGGTAGGACTGAAGCATTAAGGTGGGATTCCTCCTTAATGGGAGGTGAGAAATCCTGATGCCATTGAAGTGAATAGGAACTTTGGCCTTTTATTAATGAAAATCATTACACTCAAGCTGGATTTCTAGCTTTCTGGGATGCACAATGCCTGAATGTTACTCGGGCAGTATGTGCTTCTCCTGCTTTGGGTGGATATCTTTTTGTTAGCAGAAATAATAATACTAAGCACTTGTTTTCTCTTAGACTGAAAACATTTTATAAAGTGCCATTAGCTCATTTTAAGAATTCTCTAACTATGACCTAAAAGAGTTTTAAAGTCTAAACTAAAACATTCCCTTACTCTGAGACCAATAGAGCCAGATATCCTGACACCTTTTCTTATGTGAGTCCTATTTCCCTTATCTGCGGTTTTCTTAGATTTTGCTGTCTCACATTTTGAAACTTGAACTAAAATTTAAAAAGTAGAAGAATGAAGCATGGGTTAAAGGGGTTCAGTGAAGAGGAAAAAGTGGCTGCCTCATGACTACTTGGTGTCTCTAGTTTGTTACATGTATCAAAGGTTGTATATACTTTTCCCCATTTTCCTTTCTACCTCTCTTCAATTTTTTTTTGTTTTATTGACATTACAGACTATTCCATCATAGTTTTGCACATATAGCAAAGAAATACAGCAGAAGAAAGTGAGTCACAGCTGAGAGCACAGTATTACTACAGTTTAGCCAAGTCCTTAAGAAAAAAGGTTTAATTTAAACACAAGCTGAGTAAGGTTGACTCAGTTCTCTGTACTAGCTAATTTGGTTCGGGTTTTTTTTTTTTCTGTGTGTGTTTTGGTTTTTGTTTTTGTTTTAATGCAAGCAACATTTAAGTTTCCCAGAATGTCAGAAACCCAGCCTGTCCGTAGGGCTGCAGGGCAGCTTTTGTTGATGCAGCAACTGCTTCACCCGGAGAGCTGTCCCTGATCATTGAGTGGTCTCTGCAAGCATCAACTGGCAATTGTGACAGCTCTTTGCTAAAATTATCCCTTCTTAAACCAGTCATTTTTTCAGTCAAGTCTTGATGCATTTTTGCATTTGGGGATCCTTGCAGGTAGGAGGCTGAGGCTGTCTTGGCTGGCCAGTCATATCTGAAGTGCTGGCTGTGTCATATAGCATCATACTGCTCTAACATCCGTGAGGCCCAAATAGACTGAAACCATTGTGAACTGCCTGTTGGTTTGTGCATTCCCAGCACATATTCAGGTAGTAGTGCGTTGTTATTTACAATCTTTTCCACCTGCTCACTTTCTGTCATATCTGCCCTTATAAGTGTTTTCCGTTGGTTTCTGCAGTTGCATCATCCAGTAAACACTGGCCAGTACAAGGTTTTGAGTGCCCTGGTTACTCTCTGTTGCCTATAAACTGTTCTGGCTTTCCTGCATTTATTTTCACAAAACATTCAGTGCAGTTTCTGGCAAAGCAAATTACTTCAATAGCAAAGTTGCAGTGGTAGCGTAAGTATGAAGATTTCTCTCTACTTTTTTTGTCTAAGTTCCTTAAAAAATTGAGTAAGTTGATTATCTCATTGTTTGCAGTACTTAGCACTGCTCCATACTATGCCAGTATGTATGAGGGTGGGGAGCTTCACGCTGACAGTGCTCAGGCATGTATTTCCAAAGGCATCAATTTGCAAATTAGCAGTATTGTCTCAAGAGAAAATTGAAAAGGTTTTCCGTAGTTTTGCTATCATAACAACATGGCTACCTAGTGCTTTTATTCTAGAGAGTCTACTAGTGCATTAGAGTGAGTGGAATATCAAAATCTGTCGTTCGGAGAAGTAAGATGAGGGACAGAGTGATTAAATGACTGGCCCCAAATACTGTTCAAGAGTAAATTTTAACATAGACTTATGGGATCCATGTTCTCAGCCTCCCTTCGTGACACCAGATTTCATTAAGGCTTTTGTGTTGGTAATTAATTTTCTTTCCACTCATTAAAAAATGCAACAAATTCAGTAATAATCTATGGTCAAGACCTATAACCACCAAGAAAACTTACTGACAACTAAGAAAAATGACTGTTTTCTTCATAGTTATTTCCAGTCAAAATTTAATTGTAGCTGGTTTAAAGACAGCCCTAGAAGAAAAATGAAAGATGAAACTTAGCCCTTCCAATGTTTCTATGAAAATGCTACATTTTTTTTCAGTGTTTCAGAGAAGTGGATTCTTCACACAGCCACATTATAATTTGTTAGAGATGTTAATTCTCCATTCCATTTTTAAAAATGCAGTTGTATAAAGGAGGGAATTAGGAAGATTTCTGTTGTGTCCTTACTAGTGCTTTGATTTGGTTATTTAGTTTCTTGTGAGGACCATCAGGAGGTATGAGTGGGAAACCCATGTGTAATATCACTTTTACAATAAGCTGCCTGAAAATGATGAGTGAATAAATATTTTTGAATGGGGCAAAGTGCATTTGCTAGCCCTTTAAATCCACTTTAAAATTGGCACCAGTTCTCCTCTGTGTTTGGTTTTCTTATTTTGTCATGTTAAAAAGTGGCCTGTGATTCTGGTATCTGTCAAGCTCCCCCTTGTACACACTGCAGCTTGTCCCACTGGAGATGTTTGGGCATATTGCATTTAAATGCCTGATGTTCACCAGGCAAATGCAAGGAATAATTATGAATAATTATGATAAAATCTATCAAATTAATAAAACCAAAGAGGAGATTTTTTTAAAAATAATTGTATTCACAACTGATTTATTTCTTCACTGGACATCACACAGTCCATCGGAAGAGACCATTGGACTAAATTTACCTTTTGTGACAAGGGAACACACCCAGTTGTCAAGGGGAGACAGTTGCTGCAACCTTTTTAGGCTTCAGCAAAGCTTTTGATGCTGTCTCTCACAGGATCGATCCTTCTGGACAAAATGCCCAGCCCACAGCTGGATACAAACACCATGTGATGGGTGAGCAGGTGGCTCATGGGTCAGGCACAAGGGGTTACAGTGAATGGGGTGACATCAGACTGGGGACCTGTCATTAGTGGGGTTCCACAGGGCTCCATCCTTGGCCCTCTGCTCTTCAAAATCTTCATAAATTAGTTGGATGCAAGATTGGAAGGGATAATAAACAAGTTCCCAAATAAAACTGGGAGGAGTTGATGCCCTTGAAGGCAGGGCAGTCCTGCAGAGAGACCTTGACAAATCAGGGGTCTGGGCAATCACCAACCAGATGAAGTTCAAGAGAAAGTGCTGGATTCTGCACCAGGGATGGGGCAATCCTGGATGTATGGACAGACTGGGAAATGACATGCTGGAAGCAGTGCCATGGAAAGAGACCTGGGTGTCCTGGTTGATGGCAAGTTGAACCTGAGTCAGCAGTGCCCTGTTAGCCAGGAGGGACAGCCCTGTCCTGGGGACATCAGGGACAGCATCACAGCTGGGAAAGGGAGGGGATTGTCCTGCTCTGCTCTGAGCTGGGGCAGCCTCACCTCCAGCGCTGGGGGCTGGTCTGGGTGCCACAATATGAGAAGGACATGAAGCTGTTAGAGAGTTTCCAAAGGAGAGTAATGAGGATGGTTGAAGGACCTTGATGGGAAACCACATGAGGAGTGGCTGAGGTCACTTGTTCTGTTCAGCCTGGAGAAAACATGGGGGATATGTGTTTGCAGTCTACCACTTTCTCTTGAGGAGAAGAGGAGGGACAGGCACCGATCTCTTCTGTGACAGGACCCAAGGGAATGGCCTGATGTGGAGGCACAGGGCTCGACAGAGGCTGTGGCCCTTGCCTGGAGGGAAAGCCCTTCAGACAATAAAGTGTATGACTCTCCCCTGAAGAGATAACTCTTAGGTGGGCTCCTAGTGGTTATGGCAAGAGAAAATCCCTCCCACAATGCTGTTCAGTTATATTCAGGTATTTTGTACTCCATTGGTCCTCTCTCTTTGTTCTACCCCTGAACCCTCGGGCCACTGGCTATGTTGCTCTACCCCACCCCCTGCTTTCCCCATATAAACCCTGCTCCCACAGCTCTCCTTGGTCCATCTTTGTCCCTGGACCCCTTCCTGGAAGAAGAGTAAAAGGTACGTGTTGAATTCTCTGCAAAGGCTCCTGTTCCTTTCTTCAGCGTTGCCTGCACCATCAGCTGACTGAGCTGAAATCGCTCAGCAGCAGATGTGCCTGTGCCACCAGGACATCCTTTTAAGGATGCTTCTCTGGGAAGCTTGCAGCGCTCTGACCACCACTGCCCACTGTGACAGCCTGAAGCTGTGTGAGAGGAAGTTTAGGTGGGATATTAGGAAATGTATTTCTCCCAGACGGTGGTTGAATACTGGAACAGCTCCCCAGGAAAGTGGTCACAGCACCAGTCTGACAGAGTTGAGGAAGTGTTTGGACAACTACTTTACCAGGCAGGGGGTATGATTATTTGGGTGTCCTGTGCTGAACCAGGAGTTTGTCTGAACATGTGACTCAAGGATACAGGTGTATGTTTACCTTTCAGTGCCAGGCCCTCAGTCCAGCCTGTACACATCTTCCAATGTTTGGCAGGTGCTTTTTCTGACTTGCTAGGTCCACACAGGAACCAGTCCTACTAGTGGTCAGACCTGGAGGGCATTCCAAGTTTGTTGTTTTTTTGCAGCAGAATGCACAGACTGCCAGGCTTTGTGTAGTGCAGGCTAAAAACATACTGAAGGGAAAGTAGGCACTAATGAGACACAAATGCTTTTATTTAGTGCAAGAATGAGGCAGTGCTGTAGAAGACAGTGTTTTACAGCAAGGGAAAAGCACTTGCTATGAGTTTCTAAAGCTGTGTTGAGCTAGCTCAGCATGTCTCTTTGACCCGTGACAGTTGGATTTCTGTAGCACTAGAACACAGCCCAAGTTTGTGTTTGCATACACAAGGTGTTGAACCCACAGTGCCTGACAGGATTCTGCTAACAGGATTTTTTACACCCATTCCTCTTACAACAGAAAACAAAGCAGAAGTTTTTAACTGTACAACTTTTTTTCTCTTTTATTCTCTCTGATCATGTACATCTAGGTCTCTGTTACTGTAAAGGCTCTTGCGCCTTTCAACTATCATGTAAGAAATAGCCTATGTAGCTGGGCCATTCCTGTGTCTTACTTTGTGTTTTTCAGAAATCTTCTGATTTAATAGCTCTTATTACATGGGTGGGGGAAGAAGAACCCTAAGTGGTTTGAAGTCACTCAAATACAATTACCAACTGAAAGAGGAGGTAAAGATTGGAAAGTTGCTAATCTGAATTTTTTAAAAAAGAGGTATAAATATATGAAGCTTTACTGTCTTTCTACATGTTACTTCTCTTTTAGTGGTGCTTTCCATAAGAGTCACACTTCTAGAAACACAAAGTATTTTCAGATGCCCCAAATTGCACCAGGAAGAGGAAGAATTAACCAAAATAATGAATTTTCTCAGGGAAGCAGGATGTAGTGTCCAAGAGGCAGCAGAGCTGTTCCCAGTCTTCCCAGAAAGAGGACTCATTTTATCATGACAAGGCTGCTTGGAGCACTGTCAATCCCAGCCAGCTTAGAGAAGATTCCCCTAATGTTGTATGTTCAATCACAGTTTGGAGTGGAAGTCTGCTGCAGTTTAGAGTTATTGTGGAAGTATGTGTTATGGCAATTCAGTGTTTCTACTACACTAAATTTTAAACAGGCTGAAGCTGTCTCTATTAGTAACTCTGTAGAATCTAGCTGATAATGCTGGTGCCAAGGTTTTTACTGTGCTTCAGGAGCTCAGACCTTTTTGTCAGAATGTTGCAAACCCACAGATCCGTTAATTAGCAATTAAAAGCTGAAAAAAAATGCTTTAAACTACAAATATGCCATGGCACAGAACTTTAAAAAAATGTTTCAAATAAAACCACATTAATTCCTGTGAGCTGCATATGACTTGGAACATAGACTGAAGTGTAAGGTAAGTGGGAATACATCCCACCTACCAGGAACGTGCTACAGTGCACTCTGATAACCTAGTGTGAAAATGTGCAGTTGTCGCTCCAACTTCACACACTGATGTGTGTAAGAGAATCAGCTCAGAGCACTAAGCCAAGCCAGTTTGGAGACTTCCTCTGGGAGGAAGCTGCAGTGAGCACACTGCCAGATTGTCAGGCTGTGATGTGCTGCCCAGGCAGGCAGAAGGATGGCTTGTTCTAGGGAAGGAGCCGGTGGCCCTGGCGGCTGGGCGTCCCATGCTGGGCTCTGCCCGAGGTCCCGCTGAAGCGCAGCGTGGCGAGTCTCGTGCTCCTGTGTAAACAGATGTCCATGGGATGATTCACAAAAATGCAATTACGCACAATAGTGCAAATGTTTAATTAATCAGGTCTCATGTCCTTATTATCCCCTCACTGGCTTTCACTAATAATGACCCAGAGGAAAATTCTGTGCCTTCTGTGAATTATATTTTATTTACAAAGGTTTAATTTCTTAGATGATTTTTCTCTTTCATTCCTGGTTAGCACCATCAACAAGAAAATATAATTCTGATGTCCTTTATAAGTAAAACTTGTGACTGGCCTGAAGTGCAAAATTAGAGAAGGCTTTGTGCTAGCTCATATGCTTCCTTTAGCTGAATAAATTAGAATAACTTAGCACTTAATACATCTCTTGCCTCACATTCAAAGGATGCATAAATATTTGGCAGTAATCCTATGACTAAAGTTGAGAGGAAAAGAGAAGAGGTCCTGAAGGACAAGCTGTTCTGTTTGAGCAGAGAAATTCCTTCCAACCTGGTTTTTAATCTGTATGAAAAGTTAAATAGCAGAAAACTGGAGCCAAGAATGGAGGTCCACCCTCCTTCCCTGAAGATACCTCTACCACCCCCAAAAATCAGCCACTGGAAAGAAAGCATTAAAAACGATATTGTTTGCATTAAGGGGGCGAATTTTCCACTGGGTAATCATCAGTGAAACCTAGTCAAGGGCAAATGAGGATGGCAGGCCTGATTAATTAATATGATATGGTGCTAAGAACAAGATTTATGCTATCGTTTTACAAGAGCTGTTGTTATTAATACTGCTAGTAAAATTTTTTGTACTGCTGTTTACTGTTTCCCTTTTTCACTGCAAATATGGTATTAAAACTACAAATGACCCTTGTGGAATGTAGCATTGTAGCTTTGCTCTTTAAATGTTACTCCTGCTCTACAGAATCGCTCTTGCAGAGCTGTGACTAGATGAACACTAGCATTATTTCCATTGTAACCTACAACTTTGGAGGCTTTTAACCCTGATCAAAAAAATTACTTTGGGTTTAAATCAACTTTGCAAAGATCTGTATTGAAGATTTATGTTCCAACTCATGTAAATGTGAATGCACTCCCACTTGTACAGAATTTTACATGGAGTTTTCTGAAAAATGGAAAAATAGCTGTGTATGCAAACAGGTATTCAAGCCTGAAAAAGACAAGTGTCATTACAAAGCATGGAGTAGAACAAAATAATGTTTTGGGGATAACAAGGGCTACTGTATAGACACATTCCTCTAACCAAAAATGCTTATGTCAAGCTATTAAATATTTTTATCAGTTTCATGTTGATATACAGCACATCCAGAAATATCTATTTCATAATATGTTAGTAGCTTAGGAGCTATATACCTTTGCACTATAAACACTGTTTCCAAAATGTGTTTATAGGCAGTTCTGCTTTTGTTCATTAATATGCCACAGGAAATGCAGCAGTAAATTCTGAAGTATGGGGTGTGGGTTGTATCTTAGGGTGGAAGGAGGGGATTGTTTGTTGCAAATAAGCTTGAATGGCAACCGACCAGGTCATTGTCAGTTCAACTTGTTTTCCTGATAATGCACTCATGTATTTACTTTTTTTCCCTTTACAGTAACACGGAACATTTTGTTGGAATTATGCCTCTTCCTTTGGGGTTATTTTTTTCCTTTCTTGACAAGAAACTCTCAGTAGTCATGTATAGCTCAGTAAAGCCTTAGACTTTGCAGTAACTTTCCAAGGTCTCAGGACTGAGGCAAGCTTGCCAGGCTTTGTGGGGGGTCTTTTTGGTCTGCCTGGAACTTTGGTTTAGTTAATTCAGGTGTAACAATTCTCCCAATGATCCTGCGACTGATTTGGTTTACTTTTCTTTATCTCTGTACAGTCACAGAACAGATTTAATTTTATACTTTATAAAGTTTATTATATTTATTATTATATATTTTATAGTGTGAAAGTACTGCCATGGTACTTCTTGTCATCAGAGGTCCAAAACTGTGCACAAAATTTTCTGTACAGCCTCACCAGTACCAGGTAGAGAGGGACAATCTGTGCACTGGCCCACTGGCTGCTCTATTGCTGATAAAAGCCAAGATGCCATTGGCCTTCTTGGCCACCTGGGCACAAACTGGCCACTGCTGACGAGCACCTCCAAGTACTTTTCTGTCAGACAGTTCTCCAGCTGCTCCATCCCAGCCTGTGGCACCACCTGGGGTTGTTGTAACCCCAGGGCAGGACCTGGCACTTGGCCTTGTTGAATATCCTGCCATGCTGATCTATGGCCTCAGCCCATAGATCCAGCCTGTCCTGATCCCTCTGCGGAGCCTTCTCATTCTCTGGCAGATCAACCCTCCCACCCAACTTCATGTCATCTGCCAGCTGACTGAGGGGTCTCTTGATCCCCTTGTCCAAGTCATCAATAAAAAAATAAAATAGGACTGGCCCCAATACTTAGCCATTATACTATGCATTTCAAAATACTGAATAGGCTAGGATAGTAACCTCATAGAAGTGTCTCCCTTGATTTAAAATGAAAAAGTTTATGAGGATCTCAGAAAAAAATTGAATCTTCAAGCAAGCTCAGCAGCTGTAAAAACATGCCTGATGATAGAGCATTACGCAGTGGTTCTGAAGTTATTGGTACCCAATATCTTCACTGGCCCTTGCAGCCTCCTGACTCCACAGTGTCCTACAGAACTCTGTGTTGAGCAAAGACTCACTGATGCCACTGGCAGGGTAACCTGTGATTTTCCCAAACTCTCTTCTAGGGTCATGCCTCCATTTGTTATGTGCGCCACATGTACTTGCTTGTCAACACCTATGGGTACAGGATGCCTGGTGCTAAACTGAAAAATCACTCTCGGAGGGAGACTAGCCTGAAACCCAGCTTGGCAATGATGCTAGCACACCAGAACTGTCTTACAGTGATGACAGCTGTTTTTTGTGACAGAAGAAACGAGGTGCATCAAAGCATCTGGTGAGTGCAGGCCCCTCCTAATGATAGGGCACCTCTGATGATTGATTACCTGCAGTGTGTGCAGGAGGAATTTCATCTCCCTTGGACCTTGATTTGTCTGTCTGGGACTACTAGGTCACTAATGAAGCTTTGCCTTTGTCATTTCCGCTTGTGAAACACAAAAGAAGTTTCAACAAAATGGTGACCTTGCCTGCCTGTAAATGGATTCAATCATTTTCGTGCAGCAGGACATCATTTTCCAGTTTGTATGGGTATAGCATTCCTGCCTGAAGTCAGTTCACCGTTGTCAGGACATCAGTGGATAGAAGCATGATTGCTGAGTTCAAGTATTTGGAAGACCTCTGTGCATTGGAATTCTTTTTGTGATGGGCTTAATTCATTGAAAAGGTTTTGTACAAATTAAGCTTCTCACTTCTGCAGAGCAGTACATTCAGGTGTATGGCCATCAAGCATTTGAGAATTCCAGACCACTGAGATCACTCCCAGGTGTGGATTTGTTACAGCTGATAGGGTGTCTTTATCCACTCTGTTAATGGTAGGTACCAGATATGCTACAAACTAAGAACCTTGCTAACAAGCTGCTAAGTAATGTTAAACTAGCTGACACTTCTTTGACTTCAAAATTGTTTTTTGGTTTTATATGGCACATAAATGTGGATTGAAGGGTCACACCTGCAGTATTACATCTGCTGTGTCTATTGCAACCCAGACTTGCTATTCAGCTCTCAAGGAATCAGTCCTAGTGTGTTGACAGTTTTGCATGACACTGATCAAATAATTTAATTTCTCTGTATCTTGGTTTTCCTCATTTTCTTAGGGAAAAAAAAAGTGAAAAGAGTAAAAACAATTTTACATAGCTTTTCTACAAGTGCACAATTCCATTACTCCAAAAATTTGACAAGAACTTCTAAGTTTTCAAAGGAGCTCTTTTCAAAGAGCCTTGCATATACAAGCTTGGAATATTTTTTGGTTGCTTTCTGAGCGTCTGAAGAGTGTTAAATATATTGGCATCTTAGAACAGATGTACAAATTTGCTCAGGTAAACACATGCTGTTAGGTAAAGCTTTCAAGAAAGTTTCAGACTGAACTGTTCTGTTGAAAAACATTGCTTTGGGAAGTTTAGAATAAATAATAATAATAAATAATATCTTAATTCTTTTCGGTTTTGTTAGTTTTCCTTAATTTTTAAAGCTGCATATATTCTGCAGCTATCATCCCACTATCCTAGCACCTAGTGGGTGACACATGTCACCCCTAAAGGTCTAGAAATTTGAAATTCCTAGTTTGTTATTTTTATTTATATTATTATTATTATTTAAATTGTATTATAGTAAATAAATGTATTATTATCAGTCTTGTTGTTTCTTAAATATTAGGCATAGGGTTGAAATATTTTTTCCTAAGATATAAAAATTTTTAAAGAAATAGAAAATAGCAGTGATGTATTTGAGTTAAAAGATGGGAAAAACAAAACTGATGAGGGAAACAAAAGTTTGCAGAGGTGTCTATGGAAAGATCTGACAAACAAAAGAAGTCTGCACTAATCCATTGGTAGCTGGTCCTATTTAGTTTATTTATAGTGCACAAAACATGGCAATTCAATAGATACTCTTGTTGAAGACTTGATAAAAGCCCCTCCTTCTGTCACTTCTCAGTTCCGGTAATAATGAAAGGTGATGTTACAGAACACCTTTGAAAATCTGATTGTTTAATCACCTATTGAACAAAATTCCTTCAAACTCCTCTGAGGCACTACCACTGACTTTTCTTCCCTACCATGTCTCATAACCATTCCAAGAGTCTAAAGCAAATACTGGGCAAGAATGAAAAGAGGTAGTACTCAGCCTGCTGTTTTGGACATCTGTACCACATAAAATAATGGAAAGTAAGCTTGAGTGCTAAATGAAAGGATGATAATTTTGTTAGCAATCAGCATGGGGTAAGGTCTAAGAAAATAACTGGTGTATTTGAGACATTTTAAAATGTTTGATAAAAAGAGCTTGTTAATCCAATAAACTAAGAAATCTCTGGTACATTTTGATTTGTATTAACATGCCATTCATTTTAAAGCCCAGAATAGCATGACAACATTATTGCACTCAAATAGATAATGGACAAGGGGCAGGTCTCAAGAACATAGTTATGAACAGCTCCTTTTCTCTGGCCACAGGTGTTTGACCGAACCTTGTGTTGTTTAACTTTTCCCTGAGCAATGACCACAACTGGAAAATAGCTGTTCATTCCACAAGATTAGGGAGGGAAAACAAATAGTGATATTGGTTATTTAGTATAGCTAGGATCCAAGAAACCAATAGACATCTCCATGGCTCTTTCTTTAAAGGTAATCTTATAATTAAGGAGAAAAAAACCCATGATGGCTTGTGGTCCCCATGCAAAAAGAATGTTGTGCTGTGTTCAACACCCACAAGGCTGGAACTGAGCCTGCTGGAATATTGCCCACTGCTGGTTCCACGGTTCAGGAAGGAGCTGTGATATGGAGAGGGTTCCAGGAGAGGCACCAGATTATGCTGGAACCTGAGTGTGTCCTACTGTGTGGAGTGACATGAAGGACCATTTTCTCTATTCACCAAACTCCTAACAAGATTAAGAAATGGGAAATTGAAGTTTGTGATTCAGCTTCTGTAGCTGTCTGCTCTTCCACAGAACTTAAACAAATTTGTCTAAAATGAAGACATTTCTTTAAAGTAATAGTCACTGTGAGAACATAGGCCATGATTCATACTGGGGGAAATTATCTTGGTCAAGATTACTTTCTTTTTCTTTTCTAAAAGTCTGCTTCAGTTCAAGAGCATGCATTGTGGAGAACCAGGCATATCCTAAGGGAAATCTGTTGTCTTTTGTTATGATGTGTCCATTCTGACATTAAACCCTATTGATCTAATCATAGGGGCTAAAGTCAATATTTAGGCATATCAATAACACATCTGACTTTTTGAAATTCTTCGTTTGATTTCATTAACCTTAACTTCTGGATGTTACTCTACTTCTCATTGATTACTTGTAAATATAGAAGGATGAGGCTGCATTAGTGATTTTGACTACTGAATTATTATCTGTACTGTTACCACAGGGAAGTAGAATTTCATATTATGTCCAGATTTTTGTATATAATGATATTGAATATTTTCAATTTCATAAAACAAAGACATGACCATGATAGAGAATCTTTCCTTTTTTTTTTAGGTGTGTAAAAGCAGTACCTGCTTAAGTACTATATTTCTCGAGAACAGATGTAACAAGCTTCTTGCCAAATCTGTGTGAAAATCTTCCCTTCAGCTGCACAATAACTCTCCATAGGCTGAGAGCAAAAGGTCCGCTTCCCCTGGTCAACATGCATCCTCTGAATATCTCTAGTGATCCTTCATTGGTGATGAGCTGGAATACCCACTAAAAAGAAAATTCAGAGCTTTCCTTCCTAAGACAGAGTATTAATTTTATTATATAATATAAAAATTGAACGATATTGTCAGTTGAGTCAAATGCTAGAAGCCCATGGATGCTGCAGCCGTCAGCATATATCCCTCAGATTAGGAAGAAGCACCACAGGATTTTCCTTGCAATCAATCAAGATGGCCACTTAAAGTTTGCCTTGATCTTCAAGCAATTTAGGTCTTGGGGTAAATCTGAAGCATTTCAAGGTGACTGTGCTCCATCAAGTGCAGATTCAGGAAAAGTTTACAGTTTGCGTAGCTAGAGGACATTCTCATGTGTCATTAGAGAATCATAGAATCACAGATTGGGGCAGGTTGGAAGAGACCACTGTGGGTCATCTGGCTCAACTTCCCTGCTCACACAGAGTCATCTCAGAGCACATTGCACAGGATTGGGTCCAGACAGTTCTAGAATATCTCCATTGATGGAGACTTCACAATCTTTCTGGGCAATCTATGCCAGTGCATGGTCACGGGGTTCTTCCTCATGTACAGGTGGAGTTTCCTGTGCAGAGTTTCTGCCTGCTGCATCTTGTCCTATTTTTTGATACCACCAAAAAGAGACTGGCTCTGTCCTCTTTGCACCCTCCTTTCAGATACTTGCAGACATTGATAAGGTCCTCTCCTCTCCTCTCCTCTCCTCTCCTCTCCTCTCCTCTCCTCTCCTCTCCTCTCCTCTCCTCTCCTCTCCTCTCCTCTCCTCTCCTCTCCTCTCCTCTCCTCTCCTCTCCTCTCCTCTCCTCTCCTCTCCTCTCCTCTCCTCTCCTCTCCTCTCCTCTCCTCTCCTCTCCTCTCCTCTCCTCTCCTCTCCTCTCCTCTCCTCTCCTCTCCTCTCCTCTCCTCTCCTCTCCTCTCCTCTCCTCTCCTCTCCTCTCCTCTCCTCTCCTCTCCTCTCCTCTCCTCTCCTCTCCTCTCCTCTCCTCTTCTCATCACCATCTACCTCAGCTTTTCCTGACTGCTGATTGCTTAAAGAAGAGATGCTCCTGTCCTCTCATCATTTTCGTCACCCTCTGCTGGACCAGCTCCAGCATCTCCATGTCTCTCTTGTCCTGAGGAGCACAGAACTGGACACAGCACTCCAGAGGTGCCTCACCAGGGCTGAGTAGAGGGGCAGGATCACCTCCTGTGACCTGCTGCCAGTGCTCTTCCCAGTGCACCCCAGGACACCATTGGCCTTCTTGGCCACCAGGACACACTGCTGGCTCACGGACAGCTTGCTGTCCACAGGAACCCCGGGTCCTTCTCTTCAGAGCTGCTTTCCAGCAGGTCAGACCCAGCCTGTGCTGGTACCTGGGGTTGCTCCTCCCCAGGTGCAGGACCCTGCATTTGCTCTTGTTGAATTTCAGGCAGTTCCTCTCTGCCCATGTCCCCACCCTGCCGAGTCCCTTCTGAAGGGCAGCACGGCCCTCTGGGCTCTTCAGCCACTGCTCCCAGCTCTGTGTCATCCATGAACCTGCTGAGGAGGCACCTGCCCCTTCATCCACATCACTGACGGAGAAGTCACACAATACCAGGCCCACTATTGAATCTGGGGGTCCCCACTTGTGACAGGGCTCCAACAGGAACCTTTGCCAACACTCTGTAATTAATTGTTCACCCAGTTTATATGAATGCTAACCAACAATGACTTAAAATTGTATAAGATATATATAGTATCATATATATATATATATATATAAACTTCCTAATCTTAATCTTAAAATTTTAAAGATGACCAGTAAAAATAATTTCTTCACATAATTCTGTTGAAGACCAAGAAGGTAGAAAAACAGAGCAATTAAACCTAAGCACTATTTGGCACTATTTAGAAGTGGATATGAGAAGAGGCTTCCTACTCAGTTGAACACAACCTGAGTCACTTAAGGAGGAAACAGGGAGCTAATGCTGTTTCTGAATCGGAGCTTTGCCACAGCCCTCTGTTGAACTGGAGGATGTGTTAAGTGAGGTTTTCCACAAATACTGCAAGCAGGTAAAATGGGAGTAGTTTTAGCAGTTGTTTGCTGAAGGTAGAAAATAGGTTGTTAAAGTAAGTGAATGGGACGTCAACCTTTGATGATGTTGTTCTTCATATGAGAACTCAATCCGAATAAATTTCCTCTTTCAGAGAAACTGAAATGGGCAATAGTTCCAAGTGACTAAATTGTAGAGAAGACCACACTTCTCCAATGTAATAAGACTGTTTGAAACTTTACGGAGAACTCATGAGTGGTCAAGTTGAAAAAAACCCCTCCCACTGCAACAAAAACCAAGTAAAAAAATAAACAAAATCTGGAAGATAAATCAATATCTATTAAAAAGTAAAATGAGTAGCAGCAGAAAAAACAGTGGGGAAAATTCAATTAAAATAAGAGAAGAAATGAGCCAGTGACCTTTTATATGAACTCCAGTATTCAAGGTTTCTATAAACACCATCTAACTCACGCAAATATATTGTGCCAAAGCATTTGAGACAAAGAATAAATAAGTAAATACCATATGGAGATCCAGTTGGTCACCATGCCAGAACAAATCTTTGAAACAGGCTATGGTTCTAAACATAGGAAATGGAGAAGGAGGCGTGGGGGATGGTATAAAGGAGATGGAAGACAGAAAAAGAACTAAAGATCTTTTGTTTCCTTTACAGAAGGGAGAAAGCTCATTGCTCCAGTTTCTGGGAGAGTTTGCTGTTCCAGGACACTTTTCTACCACAACATTGTCATGACATTGCAAGGTTCCTGCTCTTTGTCATATTCCATTGCAGTCTGGGACCTGACATAGCAAATTATTTTTCTGAAATGGATTCAGCTGGTTAGCACTGCATCCACCCACTCACATGCAAAAAGTCCCAAAGTATCATCAGTCACAGATAATTTTCTGAAAAACATGAACTCCTTGACTCTCTCAAGATCCATGACAAAAAAACACTGCTTTAGCAATGATTTAGTCAATAGAACTCTGTTTTTTTCATTACCATTTTTCCTTTTTATTCTCCACAGTCTGGAAACACAAAAACATTCCAATGTTTTCTTATCTGAAATAGAGTGGAAGTCACGTTTTTCTCACAATTTTGTATACAGGTGTCACAATTAGGCATCCCTCTTTGTCACAACTAGATAACTAAATGTAACCCACCACTTCTTTTTAGGACCTGCTGTTAGAAGCTTTGCATATGACAGAAAGGTGGATGTGCCTTTCCTCTTGTCAGAACAGGATTCTGACTGATCTGCTCAACACCATGGTTGCAGATCTTGAATTAGACCATTGAAATCACACGTATTTCTGATGACATTGAAGGTTATGCTTCAATATTAGTGGGCTTTATGAGAGAGTGGTAGTCTATGCGAGGATACCCAGCTGCTGATCACATTATGGATATAATGGGAAACCTAACTCCATAAATAGTGTGATAAATGTAATTGGTAGCTCTTGTCCAGATATGTGTTCAGGGATGGGAGAAACTGAAATACAGGAAACTGTATTTCCTGTTTCTAGGCCAGAATGAGAGCTTGAGGCAATAAAATAAAAAAGAAAACCTCTCTTCATGGTTCATTGGAAGTCCTAAGTCAGGTAGTTATAATCACTGAAGACTGTAGGTTAAGAACACATATGTATGTTCATATATACATATATAAATAAATAGGGGAAATTTATTCTATACTGCTCTGCTGAGTATGAGTCTGTGAGAGAAAAACTCTCCTGTTGTGATGAATATATGTTTGTAGCCTAGTATCAGCTGAGTGAAGACATAAGAGGTGTGTGGAGAGGAGCAAGTGGGACTGAAAAAGAGAACTGAGGAAGGAGCATCTGGGGACCCTCAAACAACGTAATGATTTCAAGGGATATAACTTCACAGCATGTATTAAAATTAAATCAAGCGAACTAGTTGACTGCTGAAGGGGGAAGCTTTAATGCTCATAAAATACAATGAACTAATTTAAATTGTCGGGGGATATGTTAGTGGACTGACTTCAAATCAAACAACTGTTTGTCTCCTTGTTTGGCAATTATTAAGTTTTAGTATTAGTAGTGTTTGCTAAATCTCACGGTGGGCAAAGCCAACATCTGCCTCTGTAGCTGTGTTCATTGAAGTTGGTTCAGGAAGAGAAAGTTACTGGGATGTATTGTTATATTCTAATTGTCTGCTAAATTCTTAGTAATAAAAGTGTGTTTAGGAATAAAATTAAGCAACTCTCAATTAAGGGAGAGATCCAAGGGAGCAGCTAGATTCTTGAAGTTCTCACTTATTTTCCCTAGACCAAGTTTTGAACTTTCTCAATTCAGAGGATGCTCTTCTGCTGTGAATTCAAGATAATCTAAAACATACTGAAAACTAGGTTGCATTACATCAAATCTGAGTCTGGTGTTTGCTAAAACTAGGTATTGCTCAGCTTTGCAGAAAAGGACTTGGTTATCCTGAGGGACAACAAGCTGAACATGAACATGCCTTACTGCATAGAAAGCTGATGATGTTCTGGGCTGTGCTAGATGGACTGCTGCCAGGAGGTCGAGGGAGGTCATCCTTTCCCTCTCCTCAGTGCTGGTGAGGCCACACCTGGAGTGCCGGGGCCACTTCTGGACTCCCTAGTGCAAGAGAGTTATGGACATATTCGAGAGAGTCCGGAAAAGGGCCACAAAGGTGTGGAAGGGAGTGGAGCATCTCTCCTGTAAGGGAAGGGTGAAAGAGCTGGCACTGTTCAGCTTGAAGAAGAGCAGGCTCAGGGGGGTCTTACCCTTAAAAAGAAGGTGCGGACAGGGTGCTCTCAGAGGTATTCAGAGGCAGGACCAGAGGCAGTATGCGTGACTTGAAACATGGGAGGTTCTGTCTGAAAACATCAGGAAACAATATTTCATTGTGAGTGTGATGGATCCCTGATACAGGTGGCCTAGAGAAGTTATGGAGTCTCCATCCTTGGGATATTGAAAAGCAATCTGGGCGTGGTCTGGTGTAACTGGCTCTGGGTGGCTGCAGGGGACATGGCATCAACTGACCTTTAGACACCCTTCCAACCTCATTCATTCCATAATTCTGATACATGTGAGAGATCCCTGGATGGCAATTTATTTCTTGCACAATCGAAAATCTAGTTCAGCTGCCACCAAATCATCTAGTATCTTCGTAAGAAGGATTAGTTGCACCAGTACTGATATTCTATCAGGACTTCTGAACACAAGGTATTTTGTTTTTAATTCTACAATATTATTTTATTCTTAGACAGCTTATAAAATCTTAATAAATAAAGCTTATATAATAAGCTTAATAAATAAGCTTAATAAAGCTTATAAAAAGCTTACTAGAGGTGGAAAAGAAGTATAAGCCTTGCAGTAACAAGTGATATCAAAGCTTATAAGCATGTCAAGTTGAGGTGTAGTGCACAATTTCTAATTGTGGTTAGCAACCTACTGACTAACTCGATTTTAAGACTACTGATTATTTATTACAACTTCTATTAATTATTTATTTTTACTAACCATTTCATCACTTACCATTTTCTGGTTTTAAAGTGAAATTTGATATGAAATCATACCTCCAATGAAAATCAAGAGACCAAGGTAAATGCAGAATGTTAGAGTCTGGCTAATATATGAAAATATTGATTTTTAGTTATTCTTTCTTTGTGTCTTAATCTTGCTCTACCAAGATGTGTAAGCATGATTAATTTTGACTCACACAAATATCTATTAGGTATACAAGCATATTTCAGTTTTTGAATTCATACAGTTTAAATTGTCCCCAGAAATTTTTCAAGAACATAATTCTATAAGGGAATTAAGGAATTCTCCCCAGCAATAAAAACTTGGTTAAGAATCTAAGGTGTGATCTTTTCTTTAAAGGCTAAGACAGATTTTTCTTGAAGTTAGGCAAAAAAAAAGCTTTGCTATTTAATCAAATATGTTTGATTGCTCTTCCAAGAGGAGTTGTTTATAAGCCCACTAAGACCACAGAATGCTGCTGGGCCTGATTTAATGGGAAGCTGCTGTACAGTCCTTTTGCTAACTCTATAAAAACTTTTGTTAAGAAGGACATCTAGTGGGTCATCTGGTTCAGCAGGCACGGTGAAGTTATTTGTGTTGAATTCCTTCTGGGTTGAAAGGTAGAAGGGTTGAAGGACAAAAGGCACAGAGGTGAGGCTAAACTGCTTGCCTAGCATACCTCTTCTCCCTCTCTAGCTCTGCTGTTGTGAGCACAAAGGTTTGCCTGCAGATATTTTCTCCATCTTGAAGCTCTTCTCTGTTCAGTGTGCTTTGGATGACATGGATTCAGTCTCAGAAGTAGACATGTAGACTCAGTAATAATTTACTTTTCGTTTGATGGTATTCAGGTAGCAATAGTACAAATAAAAAAAATCTTTTACTCCTTCTCCTTCCCCACTAAAATAAACAGAATTATGGAAATGTCTTCAGTTGGCCAGACTAAGGCCTGGATGAATATTTGGAGAAGGAGAAGGTCTTTTTGCCATTGTCAAGAGTTATCCTCCCATGGTGGGAGTTTGACTCTGTGAAGTTGTCACCCTGTGTTCCTGGCTGCTCTGCTTTATTCTGGGATGCATGAAAGGTCTATTCTGCCCTGTGTGTCTGCCATGGGCTCCCCTTTAGGGCTTGATTTTCAGGCTGTGTAGGAAGGAGACCTTTTCCATGTGGAAAAAGTGCACCATGGACTGGTTGTAATGATATAAGTGGGAAGAGTTCTTTGCTTTGCAACTCCTAATGCTCATAGTGGTGATTCCATGTCTTTCTCTTCCAACAGGTTGCTTTGTAGGCATGTGGGGTATTTCCTTCCTACTTCTGAGCACTCATATGGAAAATGAGTGTGCACTCCACAGCCATTGAGCTGTTCTGCCACTGCAGTTCAAGTAAATAGCCCTATATCATGTTTCCATTGACAGGAAAATTCTGCCAGTAAATAAGCATGTAAATTCTGCAGCATATAAGCATGATGCTCAGCAGTCACAGTGTAGCTGACAGAAACCCTCATTGGTTCACAGTGTCCTGATGTTGCTGCCTTGAATCTAAACCCAAGCTTTACTCTGCTTTTCCACAGCACTGTGATGAGTTTAAAGGAGTCTTGTTTCAACAGCTGGTAAAAAGCATCTTTCTAGGACAAGGAAATTCCTGTATACCAAATCAGAAAGTCTGATTGAGTTGGCTAATTTTTATAACATCAGCAAAAGCAGCAACTGTATAATTGATGGGTAGAAATCACTTCCCTCCCCCTGGTGGGATGGGAACAAGAATTGGAAGATTAAAAGTGAGTAAACTCATTGGGTTGAGACAATTTAATAGATAAAACAAAAGCCACAAGACACAAGCAAAGCAAAACAAGGAATTTGGTCACCACTTCTTATGGTCAAGTAGGTGTTCAGCCATCTCAGTAAAGCAGGCTTCTAGCATGAGTAACAGTGAGTTGGAAAGACAAAACTATCACTCTGAACATTCCCTGTTCCTTCTCCTGCCCACTGGATGACGAGCATGATGCCATGTGATGCAGAATATTGCTTTGGTCAGCTGGGGTCACCTGTCCCAGCTGTGTGCCCTCCAACTCTTTGTGCACCCCCAGCTTACTCTCTGTTGGGGCTGTGTGAGGAGAAGAAAAGCCCTTGACTCTCTGTAAGTGCTGCTCAGCAGTAACAAAAACATCCTTCTGTTATCAACACAGCTTCCAGCACAAATTCAAAACACACTCCCATACCAGCCACTGTGAAAAAAAAATTAACTCTATTCTACCCAAAACCAGCACACCATTTTAATTTGAGAACCTGGACTTAGAAAAATATCTGGACTCTTTCCCTTTCCTTTTCACTATAATTTGCAATCACTTTAAGGCTCCAAGTCCACTATTTTGCCAAGTCAAGAAGAAAGACAAATGTTGCTTTCATTAATAGTGCTTCCAACATCATACTTGCTGAAGAGAATATCCATGTAACAGACAGCTTTAATGTATGATACTTTTAATCCAGTACTAGTCTTTGACCAGAAGGGAGTTATGGAACAATTTCCCCATTATGTACTTATCCCTCTGTAAATCTCAATTCGCAAAGAAATCTTGGAATGTGGAATGCTCTTAGTGGACTTTAATAGAGCTAAACTTTGCAGTATTGGTCCTCTAGCTTAAGGAAGAATACAGCCTGCAGGATCAGAAAGAGACAATTAAGTAACTTGATGAAAGATGGTGGTGAAGAGAGGTGGCTTCCTGAAAATGATGACTCTGACAGTTTAACAGAAAAACAAAACCCCACTGATTCCCTTCTCTTACTAGGTTATGGTTCAGCTGCTTTGGCCTTAGCATCAGTCTACATGGAGCTCCCTGTCAGTTGCCACGTCACATCTCATTCACTGCTGCATTGTGTCATTGCTCTCATGGAGAGAACAGGCAACTCGGAGAATTTCCTTTGCTGTTACCTGATATACCATTATTCACCTCTTACCATTTTAGCAGAGTAGTTACAGTGCTGTCAGAGGTAATGGAGAGCATGCCGCAAAGAAAATTGGCTGTAATTTATTTATCAATTGTTTCTGCATACCACAAAAAGAGACCATCTACTTTAGGGCTGGGTCTAAGGTATCTGAGAGCCCTTGAAGTTCATGGTTTTCCGGTATTCTAAGTTCTACTTATGGCTTTTCCTGTATATGACACACAACACCACCCCTGTGGTCTTCAAGGCTGATTTCTTCTTTGCTTTCTTTAGTCACAAATCATTCTGAGGCGTCCCTTAAGTGCATTTGTATTGTTAAGTGCACCGGCCTGATTTGGTGTTAATTCAATTTGAGTGCCCTTAATATCTTGCGGGAGTGAGGCAATGCATGAGAGCTGTACCTTGTAAAAACAGGTTCCAGGTCTGCCTGAGAGCAAAGCACCTTTCCCACAGCAATTTACCAAAGTTGCTGATAAAATTTTCATAAGGAAACCTTTTTAGTCTGACCCTATTGTGTTGTTCTACCATTAAGAGTTGGGGAACTGAGACTGTCTTCTGGTGACAGTTTATCACTATCTCCATTATTTTAGCGTATAGACAGCCTACTGATGGGTCACAGCCTGCATCCTGTCCTCTTACAGTGTGGAAATGGCTTTATGAGCTGGAGCCCAGAGGCCCAAGTATGCCAGCTGCTGCATTCATATGTCAATACAGCTGAAGTGAACTCTAGATAAACCAGTCACCCCTAACCTTCAAATGATGGGAGATGGGACATTTCAGTGCATTTAGGGCCAAGCAAAAAGAAGAAAAAGCAGAAATAGGAATCATTAGCTCTAAGGGATGTGTGGAAGAAACAATATCACATTTTCATTGAAGAAATTACTAACAATAAAGATGTTAAGCCAGTTTTAAAGATGAAAAGCCAGTATTAAAGTAACTGGGGAAAGCAAGGGCTATATATATCCTACGTGAAGACTAATTCTGCTCTCAAATAGTTTACTGTAAATCCTAAAGGACTCCAATATTAACTGAAAAAGTTTATCTTATGAAGGCAAGCTCTTGTCCAGTACCAAGAAAGGTGTCCATCTGCCTGGCTGACTTCCTCTCTACACTACTTTCCCCCCACATACTCTGGAGAGCAGGGAGCTGCAGCAAGGGAGTCTGAATGAAGGGTCCAGCTGCTGAAATGTGATATTCCAGAATCTGTATGTTCTCTCATGCTGTATAAGCGCATTTTTTTTTCAGATGTTATAGAAAGCATAACCAAAGTTATACCTAGTATTTTGAAGGAAAACTGAGAAGAGCAAGAAAATTATTAAACAAACAAGGAAAAGAAGAAGATGAAAGAGAAACAGGGTCAGAGAAATGGTAGAATGAGAAGGAGAAGGAAAAAGGAGAAGGAAAAATGAGAACGAATGAGGAAGAACAAGAAAGAAAGAATCATAAAGCTATGAAAGTAGAAGAAAGGAAAAGATAAATAATGAAAAGAAGAAAATAATGGAAATGGGAAGGAAGGAAGGAAGGAAGGAAGGAAGGAAGGAAGGAAGGAAGGAAGGAAGGAAGGAAGGAAGGAAGGAAGGAAGGAAGGAAGGAAGGAAGGAAGGAAGGAAGGAAGGAAGGAAGGAAGGAAGGAAAGAAGGAAGGAGGGAAGGAAGGAAGGAAGGAAATTACCTCAGAGTTTTACACTGAATTTAACAGAGGCTGAAATGAATGTTTGGGATTTTAGCCAGTGTGGCACAGCTGTTCAGCACAGGTACTAAATGAGTAGGCTAGATGGCTTGATTATAAGGAGCAGCTTCCGTAACCTAACATACAATGATAAATCTGTTTCACTTTAAATTGCCTTTGGGAATCTTGTCCTCCTTACCAGCATGACTTACTCTTACTTGCTGGGGGGCAAAAACTTTGATCCTGTGTCCCATGGAAGTCAATGGGAGCACTGCCTTTGACATCAATGAGTGCTGGTTCACACCCCAGGTGAAAAACAATAGCTTTCCTTCTAGTCGGACCAAGTGGATGAATAAATCAGAGCCTTGCATTTGAGGAATCAGGACTGGTTGTGTGTGTTTCTTGCAGACGAATTGTACAGTCCAAGTATGTGTGACCAAGGCAATCTGATTAATTATTGGATAATGCTTGAGGCAAACACAGAGTTACAGATTCCAGCTAGATAACTGTGTTGTAGAGGAATTTCTAATACCTTTGAGCATCAGCCTCTTGATCTTCAGGGGTATTCAAAGAGGAGAGAGATAAGGCAATTCTTTCTATGTGTTATTAAGAAAAAGAGACAGCAAATACTTATGCATGTTTCTCTCTCTAGCATTCCATATTATACTCTAATCCTGTGTTCTACTTCCAACTACTTTTGAAGAACTATGGAAGTTTTCAGCAAAAGGAACTGGCTGCATTTAGCATTGAGTACTTGCCCTTCACCAAATGGCAGCACTTGAACTGTGCCACTGTGTTAGGTGTTTGCAGACTACCCTGTCACATATAAACGAGGCAGAAGTGGTGAAGGGCAGAGCAAGCATCATGATAGGCCCTGTGTGTCTGTGTCCTGTTCTGCCTCATCTTCCCGCACCACTGAGGTCAGTACCAAACCTGGTACTGCAGGATGCTGTGGAAGTGCTGGGCACTGAGGAAAGTGCCTGCAAGCCTGATTCAACCTCAGCTTTCTCTGTGCTTTGATTTATGCTGGCCCTTCAAGCTACCCAGTCTCCTCACAGCTTTTCCTGACTTCTGCATAATGCCTTGTAACAAACTTTTGAGCGTGGAATGAATATAGTTTGACATATCTTTCCTGTTCAAAACACTGGGAAAATGCGTCCACTTTTATCTGTTTTTTTTTCCCCAAGCTGAGATGAACATGAAGAGTTAGTGATTTCAGAGGGGAGCACTCGAGGATGTTCTGGATGACAGAGGGGAGCACTCGAGGATGTTCTGGATGATCTCCTGTGAGACACATTTCTTTGAACTGCAGCAATCAGATATGGCTAGGGAGAGAAAGTCATGGAGGTAAAGTGGCAGGTCCTTTGCCACAGCACATGGGGCCAAAACTTTAAGATGCATAGGTAAATTCCACAACAGCAGCTGTAGCAACTCACTGTGTATGGGTTAGGAGGTCCTTTCTGATGGATCAGCAGTAGATCAAAAAAGGAATACAGGAAAGAGTTTCGCTGTCTTGCTCTCACACTATAAAGTAATTTTAGGGATGCAGATGATTATAGTTACTGCAATAGGTCCTGGGATTTTTAAGAATTAATATGTGAAAGTTATTTGCAGTGAATTTTAGGAGTGGAAAGTGTGTGTTGGCAGGATTTGTGCTACCCTTCAAATAAGAGATAGGGAAGTCTGTGTGAGAGATGGGACACAGCACCATTCTCTGGAGTCTTCCAGCATTGCTTTGCTTCCATCTAAGGATAAATAAATGCCTCTGTGTATGGTGTTTTTAGAGAAAGCTCCAGTTCAATCAGGCAAATAGTCTTTGACTTCATAATCTAGTGAGAAATGGAAATGCTCTTCTCTTTCCCTTCCTCTTCATTAGTTTATATACATCAGCTCCCATCATGTTTATCCATGAAGAAGTGGTTTCAGTAGGACTGCTATCTTTGTAGCTTTTTCTATAAATACTTCAAGCCCCATTGTATAACTTAGATGGAAGCAAATAAGCATTCAAATGAAATAGAAAACCTCAGGAGATCTTGCTGCCAGGACATAAGTTGTGTAGTCAGGAGAAAAATATCCAAAATAAGAAGCTATGGGCCATGCCTCATGTTAACAGAGACACAGGTGTCTCCCCTGACTACTCTGAAAAAAGACCTCAGCCAAGCCCTCTCCACATGGCTTCAAGTACGCATGCATCTTATTGCTCAAGATGCTAAAAAAATTGAGTGTTTTACACTCTTCTAAACCTACTATGAACTTCCACTGTTAATCATACATAATCCACAACAATGGCATTCTCTTTGTGCACTATGTTGGAAGTATCTGCGTATCATATATTCAAATTAAATTGTGTGCTTGAGGGAGCTCATAATCCCCAGCATACTTCTGTGGCAGTATGGTTTGTAGGCTCTGTACACTACCTGTGAACAATCTATTGTGTATGTGATGGCAAGCCTGAATCCCTGCCTGGGATAATCTGAAAACTCTGGAACTTGCCAGCAGGAAAATTTACAGCTAAACAATTATATTGTTGAAACTCTGACAAATCCACCCCAGTTTATGTCTTTGAAAATAGGGCTAGGTGTATGCAACTGAATATATTATACACAGTAACACAGCCTCTTGGGTGCTGCATTATAGAGTCTGTTTACTTTGACTGACACATTCTCTTTTTCTTTTCTTCCAGACATTATTGTTGCAAATGATATCTCTGCTCAATATGGATTTTCTCCTCAAAAAGCTGGTTAGGTATTTGGATAAACATCTTCTGAACAAGTTCTTTTATTATTATGTTGATGATTTTTGGAAGCTATCCAGTAATAATGCAACACCCACCCAACAGAATGTAAAATGCAGAAAGAAGACCTGCATTATATTGGTTTATCAGACTACACAGAGGTGGGATTTCCAGAACTTCTCTCCAATGGAAAGTAGTTAAAAAAATTTCAAAGCTTCCAAAAGGAGAGCAGATATTCTTTTTTTCTCTACCCATCACTTTTCTATAAACAGAATTTTACCTCCCCCAAAATAAACTGGTGACTTCTTTCCAAGGGTGAAATACATTTCATTCAGGCATAGAATAACATTCATTTTACTTAAGCAGGAAGACATGTTATTGCAAAGTAAAATTGCTCAGAAAAATGAAAATTTGTTCTTAAAGTCAATCACAGTTTTTCCAGATGGAATCAGCACTGGGTCATGCAGTGTGGAAGCACTATTTTCTTCATGCTGTATTGGTGCCTGAAGTTGGAAATTCACTACAACTTTCCAGTTTCATCAAAAATTTTGGCATCTCTGATGCTGAATGCCAGATGGTATGGCAGTGACTGGTGACCATATTATGCACAGGTACATTAGCCTAAAGAGTGGTGCTTTTTTTTCTTGTTCTTCCAGAGAAAAAGTAGAAAAGCAACATTTCTTTTTCAGATTCTCTGACTGACAAATAAATCGTCTTTCATCTCACTCAGGAAGGACCAAAGAGCACCTATTAGATAAAGAGATGGCTGAGAGATGGCATTTTTATCAATGTGGGCTTGAGTTGTAAAACACAAAGTATGCCTTTAAAGTATAATTTTATGAACAGAAAAAGTATATTTTGGTCTGGTGCATGAATCTTTTATCTACCTTACTCCTGCCATTTGTATTTCCTGCCATTTGGGAATATCCCAAATGGTCTCTGCTTCTCTTTGTTGTTTTATAAGTCCCTTTGTACAGCAGCCAATGCTAACATTTCTTTCTGAGTGCGAATGTTGCTTATGGTTTTGATGTACATGTACTGTACAGTCCTTGCCAAGTACTTGGGATGGACAATGTGCTTTCTGAGTTCATTAAGAAGAAAATTCGACCTTGTTCACCTTGAGGAGAGATAATTTCTGTGCTGAGTTCTTGCAGGACGTGAGAAATGTAGAAAAGCCGCAGAAGCAGAAGGCCAATGAACTTCAACAATAAACTTATTTCTCTAGTGCCTTTACAACTACCAGTAATGACCCTTGCTGTGCAGCACATGAGGAAAAGAGTGTTGCACTGTGGTGTGGACTCCACTTAGACACTGAAAAACCTGCTGTGATTTTTTCAGAAGATACTTAGAATGGATCTCAGGGACGCCTCAGTGCCATGTGCTTCCTTCCTTCTGGTGCAGCTTGTGCTCTGTAATGGAAAGTAGGGGTGACTTGGGCTCATTTATTTTTTCCCTTGTCTTATCACTCTAGCTCTCTCTGTGCAGGCTGTCTCTGGCTGAATACCAGCAGCATGCTCTGATCTGAGACAGTGTAGCCACATGGCTCAGGACACTGCTCCCTGGACTAAGGGATATTCCCAGTCCTGCCTTGTTATGCCCCCATGGAATTTTTCTCACCATCCAGGGATCCCAAGAAATTAACTTAAGGTAACACTGGTACAAATGCAGAGCATATAAAACCTCACATTTCTTTATTTCACTGAATTTGTTTATTTATGTCTTATAGTGTAAATGAGACTAGAAGTTTAAGCAATAGCTAGCATCTTGTAAATAAAAATTTATAATAAGCATGTTATGCAGTCACCCTGTATTCACCTTTATTAGAGGTCATCAAAATGTGGAAGGGGAGAACAAGGGGCAAGTCACTCAGCGATTTTTTCTTGCAGTGTCTTCAATTTATTTACTGCAGCATGATAATTTTCAAGCCTTCCTGTGCATTCACAGTTGTCCCTACCCTTGACCAATTTGTGCTAAATCTGGCTGACACTTTTCTGAGAACTGAAAGGGAAAAGATACTAGGCACTTCCTGTGGCAGAAGTAGCTTCAATTTTTGGCTTAGAGATTGAGCAAATTAAAGCACAGGCTTTTCAGTAAAGAACAGTTTCACCTAAGAATGTTTTACTGTCTCAGAAAGTGCTCTGTGCTCCAACACTGGAAGTAGCACAGATAATTTACTTCATTCTGGGAAGAAGGGTAAAGTTGTAGGGGGACCTGAGTAAACCTGTCCACTTGAGAGAAGCATACAATTTGCTGACTGACCCTGATAATAACTTTTTTAGGGTTTTCCCTGAAATTTTCATTTTGGGAAAAGTGGGGGTACACAGCTGAAAAATAAGGCAAGTGCTCCCAGTTATTCTCAATTTGCAACCACCTCAGATTCTCTATTCTGTTTCCTTTTTTGCAATTTCAATCAGTAGAAGGATAGGAGATGGAATTAGAAACTGTATGCAATTATCATTTTTTGGTACCTCCACCTTCTAGATCACACAGAAGCTCAAGCTTCATGACTGAATGAAATCAAAATGGGCCCAGTCATCCTTGCCTGGTGGTTTTGTGTTTTGTGTATGTAAGTTATGGGAACAGCTAGCAGCAGACACTGATAGTATAGTGGTCTGCTGAGAGTGTGTATAAATAGTGTGTTACTTACAATGGAGTCCTAAGCAAGAGTCTAAAGAAGATCTGCTAAGACCTAGACAGTATTTAAAACCTGCCACTCACACCAGAAAGCTACTGCTCACTTTGAGATCCCTTGTCAGGTCCTTAAATCAAACCCTTCAGACTCAGGAATGAAGTAAATAAATTATAAGCTGTATTGATTGTGTCTGCTGTGTGAACATTCTTTAGCATTGACTAAACCATTCAAACCATTGTCCCAACAAGGATCAGGGTCCCTGTAAAATCCAAAATGGCTGCTCAAGAGGGAGCAGAAATGTTTTCTTTTGTTGATCCAAGATTCTGTCAGGGTGGGGTTTGATCTCAGAAACTTTACAACATCCATATGGTCAGGAATTAATCAGTTGGCTCCTTTGACTGGGATATATGATCAGAGTCTTAGATTGGACAGATTGGACAGAAGCCTCTGTGATACAGCTTTTTTTTTCTTTTAATTATTGCTGAATTTCTCAAGATTTTTGTAGCCATGGCCCCAGTTTGTCCCTTACTTGGTCTCTTGGTCTGTTATCCCATCTGAATGACCTAGCTGACTTCAACTAAATCACTGGTATAAATGCATCTTAGACTTCTATTCCAGCTAATGGAGATAGTCTTGGTGATTGGGGGTGTTTTGGGGGAAGGGATTGTTTTTGCTTCTGCTTTGAAACAAGGAGGTGTGGTAAATCACAAGCATCTTTCTTGGGATGGAGATAATAGATCGCTCTTCCCAGGTGAAATCTTTTATTTATGCCTTGGGATTCCATTTCATTGAGGAAAGGTATGTTCTTTCGACTTCAGCCAGACTGCACTTTAGCAAGTGATTCAAATCAAGCTGACACTTATTAGTGAGCATGCTGAACACTTTGCTCCCAGGCACTTCACTGTGCTGCCACCATACTCCATTCTTCACAGATGTTTGTTCTCCTTAGGTTTCATTTGGAAGTAAAATCACTGCTTGCTCCTCATGTCAGTGGGAAGCCAACTGCAAAGAGCAGCTTGATTTCAGAGACAATGGATCACTCCCACCAGTTAAAAAAAAAAAAGAAAGTAAGATGAAATAATACACTGACAAATCAGCTATAATACACTCCCAAATCAGATTGAGCTCATTCTTCTAGTCTGAAAGTGACCAAGCAAACTTTCTATTATCATTTGTTATGTGTTGAGCCCTGTCACCACACTCAGTGTTGGACAGAACATATTTAGTAACAGTAGCTCCACAGACAGTATCAGTAACATCATACAGATGGCAAATTATTTAATTTCAAAGCACTATTTTTTACAGCAAGCTTGTGTTTATTGGGTAAAAAAACCCAAAAAACAAACAAAAAAAAAACAAACAACGAAGAAAAAACCAAAACAACTAACCTCAAATCTTGAACCATAAACAAATTACCCACACTTAAGTTCTAGATGCTCTTCTTTCTCCAGTAATATTCTTAAATTAAGCTCTACACACACCATACTTTTCCTCTGCAGTGCATGCACTTGTTTACCACTCTGAGAAAGCATGGTTCAGAGGCAAGGGCTGATGATGATGTCCTACTGCCAGGGAAGAGGGAAGAAATGGTAACTCACTTATATAACCTCTTAAATGGTAGGTAGATTTGTGTCTAGAAAGAGGTGCAACACCTCATGGATCATGGATAACTGTGATGTACTTATGACGGAATTAAAAACAGGCAGCAGTAATTTCAGAAGATACCTGGATCATCTGCCCAGGCTGACATTTGTGGTTGTGCAAAGCATCTCTGTATGCAGGCTACATGTCACAAGAGAGGAGTGGTTACTGTCAGGTCTAATAGCCTGCATGTGCCCAAGTGACCCTGTGAGATGTGTGGGACCTCCAAGCCTTTCTGCCAAAGGCAGGAGTGTGCACTCATCCAAGCTGATATGGCAGGGACATTTTGCACTGGCCATTTCTTACTGCTTGCTTTCTAACACAGAAGTACTGGCAGAAAAATGAAGGCTGCCTATTACTAAGACCTGACTATTTTCTAAATTCCCTTTACTTCATGGCCATCACTGGGCCCTACGCTAAGTAGAAGAGGTATCTTGTCTCTTTAATGAGATCTTTGGCATCACTGTTGAAAATGGATGCCTATAATAAGGAAACAATCAGTAGCAGCATGAGTCAGTGTGTGCTGGAGTTTGAGCACTCAAATAATATTTAAACACAGTGAGTTATTATGCAAAAATGCATGATTTGCAAAGGTGACCCTACCATTTAAGCAGTTGTGCATGGCTAATAAACAATGGAGAAAAAAATATCCCCTTTCAAAAAAGACTTCGTTTCAATTTCTTTTAATTTACCATTGTAATAATCACGAAAAGGAAATCAAACTTGCAAAGGCAAGGATAGTGTTTTTTCCTATCCTTAAACATTTTATAGTATTTCAACATATATATTCAAAGTTTGTATAAAACTGCAGCTACTAAACCTCTCAAAATAAACTTCCTATCTTCTAGCAAGGCACAAAACAGCAAGGCTATGTTGCAAGAGGGAAAGCGAAGGTTCCTGTGGGATGGTGCCTATCACAAGCTCTTTCCCCAGAAAATTCACAGGTGAACTAGCTGGCTGCACACACAGAGATGTGAACCATGGGTTCATGAGAATCTTGTTAATTACTTGGAAGATGAACAATAGGGATTCCTTTGTGGAGATAGTTGCAAAATGACGTGAGGATCTGCTAGGACAGGAGGAAAGTGACTGACTAATTTTCATGGACTTCTGTGTGTGCTTCTTCATATAGCCTTGGGATAGGAGTAACAGATGATTCCCTGCATGGGCTAATATGAGTAAGTGACTGTATTGAAAAAAAGTAAAATGATCCAGGTTTGAGGTTTTGCAGTAAATTGCCCTACTACTTACTTTGAAGAAGCTGCTTTTTATATCACAGCATGGTGATCTTGAGAGGTCCTCCACCCCTCTCCAAATTCAGTTACAATGCATAACTCATTTATTCTAATCTTCTTTGCTATCTTCAGACTGATAATACTCAGTTGAAATCAGTGAAGATACACCACCAAAATAGGTTGTGTCCAAAGCAGTGGAAAATACTGTGAATAGGAATCTATCATCTAGAAAAGAAAGTGCAGGTTGTTATGATTACACTACTAAAATGTCTGTTTCTTTGAATCTTGACATTTGTGGTTTTGTTCATACGAATAGCAATGGCTGTCTATATAGTTGTGTTGATAGCAGTATTATCTGAGCAGGGATTTTTACTGCCAAATATAAATACAGCATGCATTTTTTTTTAATTACGTGTAAAATTCAGTAAAGTGATACATTATTAAGAAAGGTCATTGATTGTTCCCAGGATATGGCAGCAAAATATATAGTATGTACTAAAATTTCACCTAGTTTTGTAGCAGCGTAGTGTGGAATAAAGTAAAACAAAACAAAAAAAAAAGGAGCCAAAGTAAACAGTAAATCTATGTATAGAAAAGGGAGTGAAGATGATGCTTTTTTTATCTGACAATAGCTTGACTAGAATCAGAATTAGAAATGCCAGCAGATTTTATAAGTTTGTATTTGGTTTTGGTAAGGTAACATGTTGGTAGCCTGCAAGACATTTTTAATATTTTCATGACTTGATGAAAAAACGGATCATTAAGACTGCAGACCTAAAAGAATTAAATGCCAGCTCCAAGGAAAAATCATTGCTTCTCAAGTGATCACACTGTCTTGGACTTATCATATTAAGTATTTGAAATGTTGCCAAAATAATAGAAATTATCTGGCTGCTCCAGAAACATCTCTTAATATCTTCCTCTCCTTCATGTCATGTTAAGGCCCTGATTCTGTAACCCAAGTTTCAACAGGAGGTCACACCCATGCAGCAGCAAGTGTGACCACTATCTTCAATTTGATGGGGTGAATAACTTTTTATGGTGAGGCAGGAATTAAGGCATGCACAATCTCAAAGTATTTTATAACTCTTCCTAAATAGCTTAGATGGCTCTAAAATGCTTTTAAAACACTCCAAATAATTTTCTAGCAAATAAATGCTGAAAACCCTCAAAAAGCCCTATCTAGATTAAGAAACATTTAATGAAAACAAATAGAAACATTATCTTACTTTTCCTTTTTCACTTGCACTTTTATTTCATATAACAGGTTGACTGATTTTTTTTTGTAAAAAATATGGCAGATTGTGGTTTAAATAGCATATTTCATTCATGAGATTTTTTCTGTTCCTGAGCTGACAGGATCCTTGCCACAGCTTACAGCATTTCCTTACAGGGGCAAGGAGTATTCGGAAATGTACTTTTTGCTCTTTAACATGACCAAGCAGCTGGGAGCAAGGTATTAAAGCAGTTCCATGTGATCAGCAGGCTGTCTGTGGAGCGTGTGGATAACACCTGCCAAGATGCATTGAAAAGAAATGCACTGCAAAAGGCAGCAGAAGGCCATGACACAGGCTACAAAGCAGCCCACAATGCAAGAACACAAGCCAAGTCTATGAAGATTGTAAGGAATTTAGAAAGTAAATTGTCTATTTAACTTTTCCCTTAGGAAAAAAGTGCTTTGGTATTTTTTTTTCAATGGAGATGAAGAATGACACCGTGATGAAACAGAATTTTACATGGTGGAAGACCATGCTTTATTGGTAACTTCCTTTTCAGTCACTGCTATTTGTTCTTGTTGGTTTTGTTTCTTTTTCTCAGATGTGAAAGCCTGAAGCAATCCTTTCCAAATTCACAGACTATGCTGTGATCCTGGGAGTCGCTGATAGGCTTCCTGGAGAGGGGACCCGGCTGGTCCTGCATCACTTATCTGCATTCCTGGTGCTGGCCAGGTGCACAGTGCCAGAGGACACAGCCAGGCTGCAAGATACCTTAAAGTCCCCCAGGAAAAATGGGGGACCCCATGGCCTAAGTCAGGGGATGAGGGGCACCTGCACCCTTGGGAAGGACTGGAAGGAAGGAGTGAGGCTTAGGGGAAGTTTCAGGGCTATGCACAGGGATGGAGAAAATGGTCTATTGTAGGCTTTGTTCCTTTAAGATAATATTTTGAGTGGGTTTGTGGAAGAGGAATTCAAATTTCCACTCTCTAAAACATCAGAGCATGCAACCTCACATGGAACACAGTCCAGCATCTGGGCCAGTGCTGTGTATCACTGAGATGAAGAGCATAATGAGCTCCATCAAAGCATCAGACAGCACAGGGATAATTACAAGATCCATCATTATTAGGCAAGAAAAACAAATGTGTCTTATAAACCCTAAAGCTCTAGAGCAAAACCCACTCACTAATTGAGCAGGGGGCTAGGTGCAAGCTTCTCTTGGGGTCAGTTTATTCTAGGTTAGTCCATTACACAGTTATTACACCTTGCTCTGAAGCACAAGTACTCAGTGAGGTTAGTGAAGGGTGATGGCAGACATGTCTCTGCCATAATCGGCGTTCTCACTTCATGCACCCACACTGAGCCACTCTATGGGCTCCTACGGTTGCTTTAATGAATCTGGTCTCACACTGAAAAAAATCTCTTTCCTCTCTCTAATGCTAATTGGTTTATTCCTCCCTACTCTCTCATCTTCTTCATAAGAAATGCCTTGTCCCTGGAAATCGTTCATGTATTTGTGTGGAGCAAATATTTTGCCATCATAATTGATTGGGTTGAATGAAATAGTAGTTGCTTTGTGACAAATTAGCAGAGGGACAGTATTTCTGTGTTTCTCTTAAAACCTACTGTGCTGTGCACTCACAATGACATTCCTTGAGAGTGTTGAAAATTACTTTTTTATGCGAAGGAATGAGCAGATATGGTCTGTAAATTCATCACTCTTTCTCACTTTGTGAGGCTTTAACTGAAGGAGATCATCTTAATTTAGAGGTGCATCCTAATTTAAAAAAACTGTCAGTGGAGTTTGAGGGGTGATGAAGGAACCTTTTAAAAAATGCTGGCATACACCTGACTTGGTCTTTCAGTTCAGCCTCCCTCTCATTTGGAAGGAAATCCTTCCAGTATTCTTGACAAGTCCTCCTCTTTGTACTCCCCACAGTCCCTTCCCACCCCAGAGGGCTGATATTTCTTTTGTTCTATCTTCACAAATAAGAGACTATGGTTTGTGTGAGTAGAGTGCAGTAAAAGGACCAAGAAATCCCTGACAAGGATGTGTAGGCTCTCACACTAAAGAGAGGTGTTGTGGTACTTGTGGTCTGGGTCCCAGGAAGGGAGACTTTCATGGGCCTGCCTGTGTGCTGTGGTGCTCTGCTATGCAAGCAGCAGAAATACTGGACATCTGGAAGCCCTGGCTGCCCCAGTGCCAAGTTATCTGACTTTCCACACCTTTCTGGCTTCACTGACAGGTCCTTTCCTTCCTGGGTTGTGCGGTGTCACAGCGTCACAACAACATGCTACCTTCTCAGCTCTGTGTCAGCAGGTCACAATAGCCTTGCAAAGAACACCCTACTCACTTTTAAAAATTATCTCTATCAAGAAGCTCTTGATCAACATAAAGGGTTCGAAGACAATCTTGGGTTCAACTTGCTTTCCTTTCCGTTGAAAACCCTTGTTACAACCAGTCTGGAAGTTGTAACTCCTTCCCTTCTTAAACTGACATCTTCATGCAAGACACATGTCCCGCCATTTTTCCTTTCTCTGGAATCTGGCTCAGAGCCACCTTCCTCCTTGGATGGTCTCCCTGTACAAATCTGCAACAGTTCCCACCCCACTGTGTATGTAACAAAACAACAAAGTGGTTTGCCTTTGTGGGTCAGGTAAAATAAGAAGGCAAGAGGGACCATTGGATATCATGACCTCTCCAGAGAACATTAGGTAGAGAGAATAGATGTATGTAAAACCAAGACGAAAATTCACTTTATTAGTGTCCAGCACACAGATCCTTTCTGTGTTCAAGTGCATGCATACAGCACTGTGGTCACAGAAAGTCTCTTGGCAACATTAATCCCCAAAAAGTAGCTCACAGTTCATGGCACCCCGGGATTGTTTGCTCTAAAAAATAAGGCAAGAGAGAGCATGCACATACAGTTTGGGCCTTCTTAAGGTCATCTGAAATTAGGTGCAATTCTCTTACAGGCAGATTAATTTGCAGATAAACTATAGCCTTGAGCATACTATGGGGAGCTTCAACTTTTGCCAAATCTTGACCACTGCAAGTACTTGAGAGACAAAGGATACCCCAGGAACACTAGAATGTGCTCACACAAACTGAGCAAATAAAAAGAGGGAAATGCTAAGCCACAGACACAGGCTCTGGACTGTATCTTTGTGGGATTTTTTTTTTTTTTTTTTTTTTTTTTTTTTTTTTTTTTTAGTTTTTAAAGTAAAGAGACTGCTATGACCACTTTGTTAAGGATATAAAAAAAGAATTTCACCTTGTGGGCAGCAAAAGAGGAGGGAAAGATAACACCTTCCACCCATTGTGGAAGCTTCTGTGGGAATCTCATGTCCACCAGCCCTACCTACTTACCTCCACATCTGTAGTCCATGTGAGTTCAGTAAATCAGGTCCTTGAAACACTGGGATAATCATGGGCTGGGATAGTCACAGTTGTCTGATGAGCAGACTGCTGCATTCCTCCTGTCTGATTTCCACTGCCAGGAGTTTGGTAGGGCTAAATCTCTCATCTCAAGTACTCTTTACTCTTCCTGGAGACATATTCTAAGCTGACTTCAGTGTTATTTTTCTCCTTTATGAAATCTGTCAACCTTGCCAAGACACTCTTGAGTGAGGATGCCAGGAACACAAACTCCTAAACCTGGATTGCATTCCCACTCAGAACAGCTGTTAACATCTTTGCCAGGGATAAGTGCATGAGTAAGTTTTCTTATCTTAGCACCTCACTGATCTCCAGCTCACTGGTGCCCATGAGCTTGCAATAAAACTAGCTTGGACGACTTTTCAAGAATATGTGAAACTGCTGCCACTAACTGAATGAAAAAGAGAGTGCAGGAATTTCACCTGATCCTGTTGCCTCTTCAGAAACATCCCTTAGACAACATACAGCTTGAGCAACCTGTGATGATAATATGATTCTATGCAAAACATATAGGCTTCCAGAGTTAGTTGTTATGAGTGTTCATGGATTTCTAGAGCCATGATAGCTAGGTCTTTATGCAGAGAACACATATGTGATGAAATGAAAGCTGAGGAAAAAAATGGCAGCTCACAAGCTGCTCCCTTGCAGCGACTGTAAGATCTACATAAAGCCAAATAAAGGGGGACAGACTAATATTTAACACAGGACAGATAGGAAGACTTTGCTTTTGTCAGTGTCTTTGACTTGCAGCCTCCACATACACATTTGAGGACAGCATGTCTTACTCTTGAAATGGGCAAGGGACACTGGCTACAGCCTGAAGCATTACACATCAGCCCAGCACTTACAGTTCTGCAGGATAAGAAAAAGAATGTAAAGTACAATTGTCCTCTCACAATTTCATGTTGTTCTATATGGAGGAAGAGTTACCCTGTTACATTTTTATAGGCACTATAGGATATTGGATTGCTACATTTATTTCCAGTGTTTACACACACTGTGAGCTGAGAACAGGCTCCAGTTCTTTGGACGATTTTATCGTTTGATGACATCTTCATTGTTGTTATTACTCATTACAAGCATAATTCTGGGAGTGAGGTATTTCAATGGCAAACTCATCACAAGTATTTCCCAAAAAGTGTGCCTGGAGAAATCTTTTGGATGCAACCAATTTTTATGAACAAGTTATAAATAAAAGAAGCTGATGTTGTTTGTGATTTGCAAAACCTAAGAAATAATCCTTTCTCTGTTTTCTTCTGCATGTTTCACCCCTAAAATAGTTAAACACAAACATCCAAAAACTCTATGAATTTAATTTTAAAATGGTAAGCTATTTATTCAGAAGTAGACATCATCCTGAAAAAAAACAAACTGTGGTTTGAAAATAACTCCTGATTTACCTTTCTATAGGACTTAGAAAATTACAGAAAATTTGGAGATCCCTTGGACTGAAATTAAATGACCACTGAACACATATGCTAGCATTTGTAACTTCTTTTCTAGACCTAGAATCTGTGACATCCAAACTAGCCCTTAACTAGCACCAGTGAGCCATACAGGCAAAAGGAACCTTGTGTAAAACTTGCCCCCTGATTATGAGGAGTTATTTATCCCAAGTTCTGTTGGCTATACATATTTCCAAATGGAGTCTTCTTGTGATACTTGCAGTCTAACAGGTTAAATATTTGGCCTCTAGCTTTCTAGGCCTTCGCCCTTTCTAACTTTGGCCTGGACTTGCCTATGCATAAAGACTATTTAACAATTCGTTTCTGTAAAGAAGGTTAGAAGTTGATATAGCTTTGAATATCTGTGCTGTTTCAGCAAAGTTTAATAACTTCTCTTTTCTGTTAATAAAAAGCTCAGATATGTTTTTCTTGATTGTCCACGAAATTGTAGATAAGAGAGGGTTTTGTATCAAATTGCAGTGTACCTTTATACATTTACTCATTATACTAACTCCTGTTCTACATCAGCTATGTTACACAAAGTTCAGCTTTTCTGATTAAAATAATATTTTAATTTCACACAAATATATGACTACATTTGATTGCACAACATGCATCAATGTCGTTAAATCATGTTATAATTGGAATGGGGGACAGAAATTCTTATCTGCTTTTATCTGCTTTGACACTTTAGTTTGGATTATTTGTTTGGGGTTTTTATTTTATTTTCTTTTTTTTGCTGCATACTATGCTTGGCCTCGTTAAAGCTTTTTTCTTCTTCTTTTTTTTTTTTTTGTCTTTATGAGCAGGAGCACCCTAACAGCAATGACTCTTTTCCTCTTTTCCACAACGTAGCCAAAAATTAAAACAAAGACAGATTATGAATCAGGATACAGTTTGTAGCAGACGGGTTGTCTTTGTTCTTTCTCACCTGCTTTTTTCATTGGTGAAACAGTAAATAATACAGACCTACACAGAATAATCTAAAAATTTTGGACTTCACACTCAGTGAAGAAAATCTCCCATTTTAAGCATTGTGTCCTTCCAGGGGTACTGTCTGGAGTTGTCTTCTGGCTTGAGAATAGAAAATGGCATTGTTTTACAACTGAGTCACAAGCTGTAAGTTAACTCTGATCTTCTAGGAACTCAAGAGCTAGGCCAGTCTTTACTAACATAAATATTTAACTCCAGGCCACTGTAGTTAGTTTATAATTTCTAAACATCTGCATTTTAGTTTTTAGATATAGTAAGCAGCACAATCTGTGATCACTTTGCACAGGACTGTATGCATATTTCAGGATCTGCTTGGTAATTAACAGAGATTTTGGCCCTTACCTGAGGGCAAGAGCACAAAAACCCAATAACTGCTCATGGGGACTGTGAAACCCTCTGCAATTTCAACTTGTCTTTTTAGAAAGAACTTGCTTTTAATGTATTTTCAAACTGAAAGATCAGTTTACATGTTGTAAAATAAAGAGAAAATAAAATTTCAGCTTCAGAATGCTCATGTTAGGGAATTTTATGGGGTTACTTTACTTGGCCATTTTTTGCCCTTAGCTTCTTTCTGCAGATAAATCTTCTGCACTCTCAGTTTTAACTTGTCTCTTTGGTCTTGTTTTTGCCACTTCCCTACAAACTAAACCCTGTGTTGCTGCCAGGCTCCACTCACTCTTCTTTCTCAAGAAAGATCTTATTTTGTGTTCCAGAAAAGCTCAATTTCCATTACTCTACCCCTCAAATCTGCATCCAACATTTTTACAGACTTTCCTTGTCTTATTGTATGTTTTCTTCCAGAAAACTTTTGGAAAGATGCTGGGGACAGATTTTTTTTTTCCTTTGTCATCTGCCTCATTTTTCCATCTATGAGTGCAGACAATACTGTCATCATTTAAGTGTTCTGGATGAAACTATGTCTGAATATATTTCCCCATCTGCTTTGACTGCTTTTTACTTATAGCACAACACAATAGTTATAAGATACTAAAGATATATTTTAATGATCTTTAATGTTCATTACATTGGGAAACTGAATGCTTTACAGTGACTGGTAATATTACATCTGTTTTTCACATGAATATTGAAAAGCTGGCTTCTGAGTTTCTGGATGCCAGACCAGGTTATCAAATGGTAACCTACATATTGGCCTTTTTTCACCCTACCCAAATTAAGACATTTGTATAGAAGCATCTAATTAAGGAGCTTTCTCATTTTGGGTTAACTCTGTTGTAGACAGTAAAAATATAGCTGAGTCCCTGTCAGGTCTGAACTGCACTTTGAAAAGATCCATTTCTGTTCAGCATTTTAAGATCTATCTCCTGGCTTTCCTGAATTCTCTGGAAGTTAAATGGCTGATACTAGAGTCCAGATCCCTTGCTTTGGCCATCAGTACTGTTCAATGACCAAGATCTGCAGAGAAGCAACTAGGAAATAAAGTAGAGGAGAAGGTCTGGCACTGACCTGCCATTCTTTTCCAACCAAGATTGAATGAATTTGTTGAAAGAAAGCTGGCTTGTGAGTAATAATGACTGTCATGTAAGCCATAGAAAAAAGAATTGTCACACAATCAAAAATTATTGTATTTTTTACATTTAAATAAGTTTGCCATTCCACAGAACTTGCAGTTAACACCAAATACTGTGTCAGCAAGGCAAAAAGCAAAGCAAAATTCACTTGCATTGCTTCATGTCTTTGACAATATCACTGGAATTCTGCTTGGACAGATACATTGCAATGAACTCATCCAATGGCAAACATAACACACATTTGTGCCAAGAAAATTTTTGCTGGTGAAGGCATTAGAAAACTAGCACTGCAATGCAAATAAATAGGACAAACCACTTCTATGTAAAAACCCAAGATGCTTAATCTATCTCTTGGTAAACTTTCAAAAAGCAAGCCTGAGTCTTTTGCTTAAGTAACACAGTATTCATCCAGAGCCCTATTTACTCTGCTCTCTAGCATGCATCTTCTGGGTGTTAATCTCCAGAAATATCTTATGCCCTGAAAATCAGAAACACAAATTCTAGAGACTGAATGTATGTAGGCAATTCTCAGTGACTCCCCATGTTTTAGTATTAACTAAATCTGCAAAGCCATGGTGTTTCACCCATCATGATGTTGAGTTTACTCATTTTAAAGTGGATGTTTTTAGAAAAGTAGAAAAAGTACAGAAAGCAGAAAAGTATCTTAGCTACTTGCTGTTAAAGAAGGATTTCCTTCTCATGGCCTTCCCTTTCCATTTTAAACCTCTTGTACAGCTTTGCTGTCTGCTATTAAATAGTTGCTATGTTACACCATAGGGGAGGCTGTATTTCAGTGTTGGTTAAAATGATCCTTTAACACCAATATCTTAAGGAGCCCCTCAATGGGCCAGGGAATTAATCAGTTACTTGGGCAAAGTAATCTTCAGGACAGATTGAACCACTGGAGATCCTGCAAAGTGGTACTTATGAGATAGATAGTAGAAGTTTACCCACTCCTTCAGTCTTTCAAGGTACTGAATGCTGTCTTTGTCAAATAAGAAATGAGAATGTTTTGAAAATGTTTCATAAATACTTGTTATGTTTCACACTGCTCTGAATGCAAGTTTCACTGTACTTTGTTAATCCTTTGCTAGTATTTAGATACAGGCTTCAGCTGTTCTAGCACTTATGGGGTATTAGTCAATGCTTGTGTGAGGAATTTCCTGCATTCAGTTTAGTTCAACAAAATGTTCCACCATTGCAAACTCTCTCAGGGCAGGGTGACTTGCATAAATGAGAAATGTTTGCAACCTCTGCACTGCTGCACTTCTCTGAAGACTCAGCAGAAGTCTCAAATTTGGCAATGCTCACAAGTCTGAAATTACTGAGAGCATATATATATATCATTCTTTGACTTGAAATTCAGATCAAGTCAGAAAGTATTTGGTTTGCCTTGGTGGACCTGTATGTGACAAATCCCAGTTGCACTGAAGAAGGTTCATTGCATTTTTCATTCACTTCCCTGCGTAGACGACTCCTGGAATTGTGTAGTGTAGAATGGCTCATGTCATCTGAAACTGCTCTTCTTCAAAACCACTGTGAACCCAGAACTGCTGGAATCTGGCATTCTCTGCTACTGTTTTCAAATTTATTCAAAATCTCTAAGCAAATTCTAACTGAAGGATGTGAAGTTCTGTCCCTGAACCTCATATTAGACATAGAAGCTGGTTTAAGTTTGCTTAGAAATAAATAAGAATTCAAACTTTACAGATGAACATAACTTCAGTGTTCAGCCTGAAAAAACTGGACTGTTTTTCAAATGTTATTGCCAAAGTATTTTTGTTCAACTTTCTAAAAATTATGATATTCTTTACATCAAGTGTACGACCTTTTTCATACAGCAGGGTATTCAATCCTTTCACCAGCCTAAATTGCTGCTGCAAGTTGCCTTTCTCCTGTGTTTGGCAAATAACTTGCCACCTACAGAAGTCTTTATGGTAATGCTGACAGATTATCAACTTATTACACAGTATCCACTGGCTGAGGTACTTTTGTCTGAGAACTTCCAAGATTAGAGTTCAGCTCTTTAGTGTTTACTAAAGCTCCCCAACAGAAGCAAATCAGGTAAAAAAGCTGTGAAGCTTCACTTGCATTGCAGTTTCACTGCTGCCTCTGTGAATAATAAACTTATTAATGCCAATTAAAGGCCAGCTATTTACAGCTCAGGATAGAATGAGGATTGATGACAGCCAAGACCTACAGTATTATATTATGTGAAAATTTTTATTCTGTATGGCAAGTCACAAGCTAAATTATCTCTTTTCCAAGTAAGTTTTGTTTCTTTCTTCCTTAGTAGGAGTTATGTTTATGGTTCTGGGTTACATATATTTTACCACATCTCACAATTCACATTCTCAGTTAGGACAGAAGCTTCTGTTACATAGAAAGGTAGAAACTAGCCCCTTTTAAAGAGAGAAAGAGAATAAGAGTCCTTCTTTCTGTAAACAGACTATACTAGGAGTATTTGGAGTGGTAAATTTGATGATTATTTTCAGCAAAAATATTCTTAGAAAATTTGGTGTGCTTTTGTGGTGTGGGCTTTTAATGTGTGGGAATGGCTTTTTTTCCCCCCTTTCTTTGAAATAGGAATTCAGGAATTCAAAGGCTTCCAGACCTTGCACTAGAAGGCAGTCTACATTTACTGCTATATGGCACTGAATTCTCAACTGGATCACTCCACTGCGTGTTTGAGTAGCTATACTGCATAAAGCACCTACTGTTGCCTCCTCTATCAGTAGCATTAGACAGAGAATACCTTTTCCTCTTAGTAGTGGCAGGCCAGTTCTGTAATAAAACTGGATTAAATGACACTCCTGTCACTGCAGTCCATACTCCTTATGCTTCCAGAAAATAAATTACTCCTAAATATCTGAAGTATGATAAAGAAGTTCTGTGCTTTATAAAACTTCGTACATTAGTCAGCGTTGGCTTATTTTTTAAATTCCACCCCCCCCCCCCCCCCCCCCCGTTGATAATATTGCCTAACTCTAAGCAATCCAAGGAAATCCTTGTGGAGTCAAGACATTTATCTTCTCTGGACCCTTTTTCTTGCTATGCAAATCCATAAAGAAGGTATTATTATTTCCAAGACTACATCTCAAGTGACAAAAGAGAGGACAGATAGAAGGAACTACTGTTATAATAACAACAACATGTAAAAAAAAACTGAGCAGTCATTGAGGGATTTGCCTGTTGTGGGATTTGCTAATTGTGTCCAAGAAACCAGAGTTTTACCTGCTACCATACATGTACATACATACATACATGTAGTATGGCACATTGTATTAATGTTTGTGCTTTCTCTTAGACCAAGTCACTCATACCAGTCTTGCAGTAATGCCAGTGTGTCACTACTGCACTTAGAAGAACTAATTAGAAACTGTGTCCTGATGGCTTCCAGAGAACAAACACAGAACAGAAAAGGTCCCAGTCAAAGTGACTTTGCAACCAAGAACCCTGCTGAACCTGAGGTACAATAGTATTTTCTGGTGTTATATGGAGCTCAATCTTGTGCCAGTTGGAGATCACTGAAAGCGTCAATCTTCTTCAAACATCCCGAAAAAGACAGCTATATTTATAAAATTCACAGATCAGTGGAACAAGATTTGCATACCGGTGAGTATATAAATCCTGGTTTGCAGTATATTTTCCTTTTCTTGCACAGCAAAGTTTTAAAGACTCTTGTGCTGAGAAGAAGCAACAGTCTGACAACACTAGAAAATGTTCTCCTTTGCTTTTCTGAAGAATAGGTATAGACCAAGAAGTATCAGCTTTCTTTGACTGTGACCACCCATCTGGCAGCAAGAATTTCTGGAGAGCAGAAGATAACTCAGCCTGTATGTTCAGGCCTTGGATATCTTTCCGGGAGCTCATTGTGCAGCCCTTGTCCTCCTGTTCTCTCATTCTTTATTAAAAATAGAAAAGGAAATAGGCTAACAGTAATTTTCAGGGTTCTATGTTTTTGAAAAATGCATGGAGTTTCTGCAGCAGTGAAAATTGAAACTTTCTCTTTTTTTAATGCAGGAATTTTAAACACTTGCCTAATTGCAACCTTCAAAGAAATAAGGCTTTATGAATAGCAAGAAATTCACAAGACAAATCTGTGAAGACCAATATTTTGGCTGACACTTCTGATTCAGCTCTTTTTCTCCTGATCTTGACCTCAGAACAAAAATCTATTTTGCACAGTTCATTGGAGGGAAAAAAATAAAAAAGGAAAAGGAAGAACTTTAGATCTTCACATGTAAGATAAAATTTGAGCTAAGAGACAAAGGGTCAGCCCTGCACTATCCCACTGACACCTCCACCAATCCCAGGGTTGCAGATTTGATTCTTGTATGGATCTTTCACTTAAGAGTTGGACTTGATGGTCCTTGAGGATTCCTTCTATTTCAGAATATTCTGTGATCCTGTGGTTTGCTGCTGCTTCATCTATCTCTGAAGGTATATACGGCATATTGTAATAAAGGACTTACTCTCTCTTTATTTTGTTTTCCCTAGTCTCGTTTCCTGGTATTGCTCACAAAGCCATCCCTATTCTTTACTGAAGGCCAGCAAAATCTGTTGTCTGGTCAAAAATGTACACAGTTGTCTTTCAGTGTGGCCTGGTCTGAAAAGGAGTCTGGTTAATTAACATTGATTACAATCCACCATCTGCAAGTAAAAATTGATTGCTAAAGTTCCTAATATGAATGCCTCCCTGTCTTGATTTCAATATTTCTGTGAATTTGCAATGACAGAAACAGGGGCAAAGACTGAATCCACTTCTTAAAGGTCCCAGTTATTTGCAAGCTCCCCTGAGAAAGACATTGGTGATTCTTCTGGTCCTACTTTATGGGAAGGTCATTTGTTAGCACAACATCTAATTGCTGGAAATTGTCAGTGAGCACATTTGGACCCTGTTCAATGCTCCATTTTTTATTGAGAGAGGAGCAATGGTATTGATTTTGGATAGTCAGGGAGAATGCCAGGGATATTAGTAAGGAGCTCAGAGAACACAACACATAAACTTTTATGACACGATGTCAAACTGGATTGCGCAGGCATAAATGAAAAGGACAACATCTTCTGTAATTACTGCAAACATATAGCATATATCTATTAGAAAAAGGGTACATTTCAATGAAAAAGAGACCTTGCAAAAAGCAACATCTCAGAAAGTTTGTCTGACCAAAAGGGATAAAATTTTTATGTGTATCTTTAGAAATGACAACGCACAGTGCAGGAGCTGCTCTTCTTTTGCTGCTGTAGTGTGATTGAAATCTACTGTGTTAGACTGGTGACCCATTTCCACCAAATTTTAAGTCTGGATATGTAAAATTTCATGTAATCCCAGTTCTATTTAATTGGATGACTGTAAAATACAGCACAGCCTAACTCTGCTGAGGGAGCTTTGTCCTGGTTCTCCAAATCAAAAGCAACTTCATCTACATAAGGATGATACTACATACCCCCAGAAAAGAACCAGTAACCACTTACACTACTGTAGTGTTCAGAGTTGCCATTGTGCTGAAGTTTAAACTAAATAGCAATTCAGCCAGATAAACCAAGATCTTTAGTGATCTTCAAGTACTTAATTCATAATCACAGGTGAGCTGCTGTATGTTACTACATGGCTTAACATGTTATTTATGTTATGTATGTTAGCCCATGACTTCTGAGTCACAACTTTTCTGTAAAGTGGTTCTATAACACTTGTAAATAATTTGTGCAAACCAATGTTAGAGACATTAATTCAGAAGTTTTGTGTCCTTGTGCCTGCTCTCATCCTTGACTTCTCACTCTCTCTTCATGGTGCATTAAGAAAGTCAGCATGAGTACTTGTGCTTTAGGAATAACACCCATGGAATGCTGATAGCCCAAATTTAAGGAAACCTAGTATTCTATGAGCACAAACTCAAACACAGGTGTCCAGGGATGATGTGGAGTCTGCATTCTTGGAGATATGGCCTGGGCAACCAGCTCTAGATGTACTTGCAAGAGCAAGTTGGTTGCACCAGATAACCTCCAGAGGCCCCTTCCAACCTCAGACACTGTCAATTGCAATTCTGTGAGGCAATACAATGAGCATAAATATCTTTGAAGCTATTGTGTAATTGTTTTTCTACTTATGAGTTAATTTATTTATTTGAACTTTTAGAGTCCTGAATTCACTGAGTGAAAATTTTAAGGGTATCCATGACTACTGGATTTAGTTTCTGTAGTCTTCAGGCAATAGGAAAGGTACAGGAGTTCCCAGAGGAACTGCCCCATTGACTGACAAGACCTTCCCCCATCTTTGAAATACAGCTTTAAACTCAGAACAACAGTAGATGAATGACAGTGAATAAATGATGTCAACAATTTGTGTGTTGGCCAAAGAAAATATGAGTGGGCTCCCAAAAACTTCATCTCTAAATATGCTGCAATGCAGCTGTGAATAATAAGTTCATTTTGTTTTCAGGCATTTTACACTACATCTGAAATAGTTTCTGGACTTAGCACAGAGTTTCCTGACCATCTATTATTTTCCTTGGGGATCCAGAATCTTTCAAGCATTGCAGTGAAGAGTTTGATATGAGCAGATTGTACATCAGGGAGATGGGTGGTGGTCTGCTGGCCTGATCTCACAAGTTGCAGAGCCTGGGGAAAGTCACTATCTAGACATATTAATATAATTTTATTGATGGCCCTATAATTTATTTTGATTCATCTGAGCAGTAGCCGATTTCATACTATTTTAAGCATGTGTGCAGAGAAGTCATGCAAATATGTAAGTTTTCTGAGTGTGTGTGTGCTTAGAAATATCTCACTGGGAATTTTGAACTAGATAAAATCTCTTTTTCTTCTACAATCTGCATTCATAGCAGTGGTTACCATTTTTAAAGGTGTACACAGACAGCAGAAGGGTGTCCCTTCATAAATATGCGAAGAGCTATTTTGTAAAAAAAATATTGCATTGAAAGTATATTTTATTTCATGGTCATGAAATCAGATTGATATTCTAAGCAGTAGCATTTATTTATCTGTATATTTTAAGTTTTCATTAAATTTTTAACACATCTTGAAAATTACTACCTAACTGAAATAACTTAAGAAGTTACCTAAGGATGGTTTGAATGAATATAATTCTATGAAATAGAACCAAAAGTAATCAGCACTATGAAGCTCAGATAAAGAAAATATAATACTTTAGATTATGAGTTGTGCTGCTGCTTATAGTGGCATCATCCTTTTCCAGCGTAGTGCACTGGTGGACTCATTAGGCTCAGCAGCTAACAATTTTAGAATATGAGATTTTTATTTCATAACTCCTTTTTCTTTTCCTAAATTGAGGCACTTCTTCCTCCTTCTGCCACTCATCTCTGGAGAAGTCAAGTGTAGCCTACAACCTAGAAGCAACTGGATGTTTAGTTAGGGCAAATGTTCACTACTTACAAGACTGTGGTTCCTCAGATCCCTTCCATTTTTTTTCCTGTGGCAAAATCCACCTTTTAGTCCATTTGGTAGCTCGGAAGCCTACTGTGATGTATTGTGGTATTTTGTTGATGATATGTGGAATGGATGTTTTAAGGGCCTTTCATGGTAGACCTTTGTCTTTTTTGGATGCAGTAGGCCAAACTTGGTGAGTCAGAAGCTTCCTTCAAGACCTGCAAACCCATTTTTCCTTCACCCTTTCTTGCAAATAGCCCTTATTTCCCAGGAAAGCCCCTTGACTATGCACTGCTTGAAGGAAATTAAAGGCCTTTGCATACATATAATCGTAAATTACAGTGGTGTAGGTACTGCAGGATGCAAAATCTTTAGGGCAAAAAATTTGTATTTTTCACTTGTGATGTGCCTAGCCCATAGCATGCCTGTGAACTGAGTGAATAAAACTGGTAAGAAGGATGAAGACAGATATTATTTATATTACACTGAAGATCGGAGAGAAAGGACCACATTAATTAAAGTGAAAAAGTGCAAGTGAACCATAGATACATATAAGTGATCCAAATGTGGCCCAAAATGTGTTTCTTTTTTTGCTGTCCATCACTGTGGCCTCCATCACTGTATTTGCTGATGGCCTCTCTGTGTACCTCTTCTTCTCCCATTTCTCTTGTGGTTCCCCTAACAGAAGTAAAGAGAGAAGAAAGAGGAATGGTGCCAGCAATGGGTGGTTGGATGCTTATGCCAGTGCTGAACAAACATTAAGGATTTTTGCTGGAGGGGTGAGAAGATGAGACAAGATGCCCCTCAGCTGCCAGACTTCCACTGATATGTTCACCACATGAGTAACCACAGCCATCACACAGTCCTTGCTGAGGATCAGTGAGGGAAACGTGCCTCGAAATGACCAAGATATTAATTATAATGGCTTTTAATTACCACAGTTACATGGCTACACAAGAATGTGAAAAATATATTCTGAGTCCTAGTCAGTTGCTCGTAAGCTAAAAATATTGGTGTCTTGTTTTTTATTTGGGTTTAAAGTAGAATTACTGATTTTTTAATACTTTTTTTTGTTCTGTTACTGCGGTAATATCCAGGTGGCAGAAGAAGGGATTTTCCTAGGTTGTGCTGGCTGTCAGTACCACTGGTAAATTAATGCATGGGCTGGAATAACTTAGTAATAATGAAGGATTGAAAGATTTAATGATAAAGAGAGCTTTTGGGACAAAAATAAAAGGTTTATTTGGAATTTTGATTAGTGAGAGAGAGAAAGACTAAAACCACAGAAGCCAAGAGAAAACATCTTCAAAAGTAGAAGGCAAGACATATTGCCCCCTTCCACCACTGCCACAACAAACTTGAAAAAGAGAGAGGGAATCCTATCTATTATTACAGAAAATTTCTCAAAGAAAGGTATAATCCTACTATCTACTTGGAAGAGAACAAACAGCCAAAACCAACCGACCAAAAACCCCAACAAAAAAGCTGAGAAATAATTGAGTGAGGTAAAGAGCAGAAATTCAGAAATTCACTCACTTGGTGAAATCCAAGTGGGATCAGGGATAAAAGCCAGAGATGTGTGAAATTCCCAGATCTGGCAAGAATATGCATAGCTGAGAGACTTTAGGTCCTTTGAATTTAAATTTATTTGATCTTGAAATCCTAAAAGCACAAATTGAAGCAATTTTCTAGGAATCAAAGCACCCACTCCAACCCTGTAGATCTTCAGTCTTTGACTACCTTATAGGATCCAGACACCCTTTTCCTTCTTTTTCCACTGAGCAATGCAACTCAAACTCCAGCCTGCTCTTGCCAAATGGCTAGTCTGAATATTTGCAAAAACCTCTGGAGTGTTTTTTGTGAAAATAAATGCATATTGGGCACAATTGCCATTGACATCTTCATTGTCTGGATTGTGGGCTTGCCTGATGTATTTAGGTCCCAAGAATATTTCACCCACTTGGTCCACACTGAACTTGCTACAATTTACACAGAGGAAGAAAAAAAAAAGGATTTCATGCATATAATTGCAAGCAATATTTAATTAAAATATTGATAATAAACCCACAAAACACACTGGATAACACAAGTTGCTCAGCCTATTTTAGAAATTACTTTTATTGAGGACAAGTCACAGAAATCACTACCTTATGAAAACTGTGCCCTTCTATATGTAATGTCTTCCAATAATTGTGATTTTTAATTTTACAGGACTATATTTCTCTATAATTATTTACAGTTTTTTATTCATTGTGCACATATAGAAGATGAAAATAATGCTGCTCTATGTGCTGAGAATTACCTTTAGGGCGATGAAATTTAGATATGTGTGTGATTTTGAAGGGAAGTTCCGGGAAGGGAAGTTCTGGGAAGGGAAGGGAAGTTCCGGGAAGGGAAGGGAAGTTCCGGGAAGGGAAGTTCCGGGAAGGGAAGTTCCGGGAAGGGAAGTTCCGGGAAGGGAAGGGAAGTTCCGGGAAGGGAAGGGAAGTTCCGGGAAGTTCCGGGAAGTTCCGGGAAGTTCCGGGAAGTTCCGGGAAGTTCCGGGAAGGGAAGGGAAGGGAAGGGAAGGGAAGGGAAGGGAAGGGAAGGGAAGGGAAGGGAAGGGAAGGGAAGGGAAGGGAAGGGAAGGGCTGAGCAAGGACTAACATTTCAGAATAACTCTGTAGCAAGTGTCTACACAGCTGTGTGAAGTCAAAGAAGAAACTTTGACCAAGTTCTATTTTGTTACCAAAACCGGATTACCTGGACAGTCTGAGTTTTGCTGTGCAGCTTTGTTTGGAATGTACATGAAAATGGGAGTAGAATGAAACCTGCTCTAGGACCCATCACAAAAAGCCCTGGAAGTTTTATATCATTGTAAGCTAAAGAGTGAAGCCTTTACATCAAACAAATGTGGCTAGTAATGTTCTGATAATTTATAAAATGGACCACTCCTATAAACTGAACAGTGCCGGTCCTCTCAGATTCTTCACGTGTACCCACAGCAGACTTCCCTATTTTTCTTGAGCTTCCCCATTTTATCATACATCATAGCCTTTTCTATGTATCAGCTCCTGCCTCACTTATTCTCTAACAAATACATTGTGCTGAATGCACAGAAACCTTAGGGATTACTCTAAACCCCTTGTGCACCTCTACAGTGAGTTTTAAGATGACTGTTTTCAAGAGGGAAAGCTTAACAGGAAGAAACTGAGCAGAGGCTTAGCTAGGTCTGTACAGTAGGTCTGCCCCTCTAGCTGGGGTTTCCCCCAGGGCAGGCAACTATCAAAACAGAGCAGATTAGATACTACCTCCAGGGCCAGCTATTCACTCCTTCCCAGCAAATGACTTGTTATTCCAAACCCAACCCACAAATTAGCAAATGAAATTGACACCAAAGAAAATAAAACCAAGTTCCAATTTTTGTGTCTGAATTATATATTTGTTATGTGTCTATGCATGAGGATAAGTTTTAAAAATTTTAAACAAATATGAAGATTCTCCAGCTTCAAGAGATTTTGCTTCATTTCCTTTAGCTCCTAAGACAAGAACTGCAATTTCATCTTCTCTGGTCGAATCTGGTAATTACAGATGTTAGTGCAGAGACCCCAGAGAACAAACAGTATTGGATAAAATAAAGACTGGGATAGCTAGCAAACTTTACATTAATTCTGGTCTGGATGGTGAACCTACATCCAGAATGTTCTTTTCACAGCCTCCATACCCATTAGAAAATTGTGGGTATGCAGACTGATCCACTTCATTACTGTCTTGCCAAAAGGGCTTCTTCATCTGACACTCTATACAAAGCAGAGTAGGAAAGCAGTAAAGAAAGAAGGAAGAAAAATATTTTCTGCACAGTCATTGAATGAGTACATCCTGTTTCTTCATTGTGAATCAACCTGCTGAAGTCTCTGGATGGTGTTTTCTCTTTCCACTAGGGTATTATGGAAGATAGAAGTAAGTCTTCATTGACTTCAAGTCCACTTTTCCCGTTTGCAGCAGTGCTTCACCTGGGAAAGCCTGACTAGAAGCTGAATTAAAACTCCAGGATTTTTTGTCAAGTGTTAATAATGGCAGATGTATTAAACTGGCTCCCTGTACCGCCAGAAACATGCTGGCAGTAATTCCCACCTAATACAGTCAGAAGAAAACAATAATGAGCTTCAGTCAAGGCAATTATTTTAAACAAACACATGCATTCACCACACCGGACTGGCTTCCAAATTTTGGCTCATGATGGCAACAGAGAAGGGTGTGATACCTGACTTTCTCTTTGCCATTTCCTGCTCAACTCCTGCTTTGATCTCTGTCTCAGAATATAATTATGAAGTCTGGATCAGAACCAGGCTCTTATTTCTGCTGCCCCAACTTGTCCTTCTCTCTAGCTCTTAAGGAAGAAACTGTGATTTGCAAATGCTTGCCTTTTATTTTTAGTCCAATAAAATAGACCACCTACAAATTCAAGTTACTTTTTTTCTTTTTATTACTTGCTTTTCATAATGCAGCCAACTTACCCCAAAAGTACCTAGTAAGTGCATATAAAATATAATTAATCCTCTGAAAAGAATGTACCTTCTTTGCCTGAAACTATTTTCCCAAACCCTTAGGTGGTATATGCTGGCAGAGCTCCACTAAATCAGCTCAGCTATCTTCATTTACAACAGTCATATGTTTGGTCCAATCTTTTCTCTCCAGCGATAAGTGCATTCTGAGCAGGATCTTCAACATTAAAAGAATTGGTTCTTGATTACCAGTGGGGGCCAGTTAGCATAGTTCTCTAAGCTTAAATTAAACCGCCCTGATTTACAGGTTACACGCACACACACACAGACACATACACACACACCAGCAAACATTGTCAAAATAATAAACATTTAAAAATATACTTCTGATGGAAGAATATGTTGTCATGGCAAAGATATTTTTCTAAGACTGCAGTAATAATGGAGTCTGGAGGCTGGGACCTTGAAGTCCCATGTCCTACATACCATGCTCTATGTAAGTGGTTTTGTAATCATGTTAGGTTACATTGGTTTATTTAATTGTGATAACCAGTTCCTGTTTGCTGAAAAGAGAGTAAACCTGAAGAATTATCAACCAAATCCCAAAGGAGCTGTTTCTCTTAAATGTAGTTCTTGGCAAAATTATGACGTTGTTCATAACTGTAAAATTTTTTTCAGTCAGGATCAAGAATAATAAGGAATCTTATATTAATCAGGACATGTATATTTATATGTATGCATACACACGCACTTATATACACAAACACTAGCTCTCATACTGATTTTTCTAAGCTTTTCACTAGCCTAGGTGCATTGCAAAAGAAAGATAAGCAAGTACAGAATCATATTCTACCTCTAACTTTAGATCTTTGATTTTGTAAAAAGAATTGTAATGCTTGCCCCAGACAACTTTTGCTGACAAGGAGTGTAGAGTTTCATTTGTTCTTACTAGAGCATTCTAATGTAGCCAATTTCACGTTACCATTGCAATCACCACACATCAATTGCTTGTGCCTGTATAGTAACAGTTGTAGTCTTGTGGGAGTGATAAGATTGTAAAACAAGGCCATTGAATGTAACAAAATAGGATGAGCCAACAGTTTACGTCTTCGACATTAGTGCCCTCCTTATGTTTCCTCTTTTTTTTTCTATTAGAAAGTGACAAGCTAAAGGTCAAATGCCCAGCAAATGCCTGCCATTGCTGACCTTTGAGCCAGAGCAAATTAAATTTAGCTAATCCTCAATCCTTCCTGTTGCAGAGAAGGGCGAGGTCTGGGAGGAGTAAACCAAACACTTAGTTTTCTTCTGTAGTTTTAGAAAAACTCTACAGGTGCTGGAAGACCAGGAATAAATCTAGTGTCAAGCAGTCTCCCAAAACTGCGTTCAGCAGAGTTGCACACCTTTTACAATGACATAAGTGGTGAAGATTTGAATCTGTCCTATTTATGTATAGATTAGATTAGATTAGATTTTCAATATCACCAGGATTAAATTGATATTCTTAAACATTGTCTGGACCAACTATATCCTGTTATCCTTACTTTCTCTTGCTGTAGCTCCACAGGCCTTTTAAAGACAGAACTCTTCATTAAACAGTGAAGCACAGAGTTAAAGGAAAAGCATTTCCATTTAGTTTCTCTGAAGTGGGTGACTTTGAAGTTTTGTAGTGCAAAAGATACAGTTCAGACTGGAGTCAAATACTCACCACAGGAACTACTGTTCTTACAATAGCAGAGGGTGTGTTACAATGGAGATTTGCTGAATATACAGGCTTTTTGAACACAGTCAATATACAGTGTTCTGTTAACAAGTTGATCTCTTCCTGGAGTCATCCTTTAGATCCTTTATTACAGGAACTAGTGCAAAAGAGTTTGACTGAAACAGGGTAATTCCTTTGACAGATGTGATAACAATAACTATATTTTCCTTTTTGATACAAGGTTTTTGGTTTCACTTCATACATTTCTATTAAGGGATTTTTTTATGACATTTTATCCTACTACTAGGTCTTAAGCTGGAATAATTTTGTAACCAGTAGTATTTCAGTCTGACAGAAACAGCAGAGAAAAGCTGAGAAATAATAAGGTAGGCTTCTTTAGGCATATCACAGAAGTTTCTTAAGTACTTAGTTAACTCTTTGAACAGGATGCAAGCCACACTAGAATATGCCTATTTTTTATGCTCTGACCTGTTAGTCTGTTAAATTTTCCTGATGAGAGGTGATACAGAGAAGTTCTGGCCATGTTTTTAGAGATATTTCCTTAAGGAAATGTCTCTATTCACTGAACCTGTAGGGAATATTTTAAAGATAATATTTTAATAAGACAAACTCCCCCTCTGGCATGGTCTATCAGAAAATGACAGTGTGATGTTAGTGTTGTTTCTCACAACAAAGACAATTTGGAATTTCTGTAGCAAAGCAAATTCACATTCCTAACCGTCCTCTAATCCTTCTGTCCCTCCTCAAAGAGACCATGACCAATTTCTAGCTGTTTTTCCTCTCAAGTCCACTCCAAGTAAAAAATATTTGGGAGAAAAGGCCGTCTAGTTTTTCATACAGTTTTATTAATTCTTAAAAATTATAGCAGCATATTGACTGTAGTATATATATCATTTCACTGTTAGTTGGATAATTTCTGTCTGTAAGGGAAAAGAGTCTGAAATTGTCAAACCAGTTTAATTTTACAATGCACATGTGCATTCATTCACACACATGCACACACATAGACACTCACAAATTTCTCCACACAAATGAATATGTATCCAAAGATATACCCTCTTTCCATTCAGAGTTCTATATTGAAGTTCAGAATATTTGAAGAATCAAGACAGGACAGAATTATTCAATCATTGGTAGGCTAAGACACAAAACGGCTGGTCCAAGCTCATTCAGTGCACTTCAAGTTCTTTTGGACTAGTCTGTATACTTCAGTTTTCTTCATTTGAAAGTGAATACCTTCCTCTAATTTCATTCTGCTAGAAGAGGTGGAGTTTTTTTGAAAACTGGTGACAACAGCCACCAAACAAACAAGTAAAATGTAGTTATAAAGAGAAATTTGATCAATGACAGCCACTCCTTAGGAAAATACACAGGAAATCTGACTGTATTAAAGTAATACCCTTAAGATGCTGCAAGTATAACCAAAAATGGAAATAATGCATGCTTTCCATGTATCACCAGGAATCACAGAAACAAAAAAAATCAGAAAACAAAAAAAGGAAAGAAAAAGAAAGGAAAAAAAAAAGATTTAAGAGCTAACACTCACAAGAAAGTTTTTTTTTCTTGTTCATTTTTGCCTCAGCTGTTAGAGGCTATTTCTACTTCTGCAGGGTTTCTTCCTAGTACATGAAGAGTCAGTCACATGTGTCTGCCCAGTAATTAATTATATTTTGGGTGCAGAAATATCCAGTATGATTGTGAAAAATACACTCATAGGACATTATTGTGAATTATTCAAAGTTTTTCAGCATTTTAGAAAACCACCTGTCTAAATGTTAAACTTTTATACCCTGTAAGTTCAGTTATTATCTTTGTCTTTGTGAAGGACCATATATAAATCTCACAGGAGTGGCTCTGCAAGCATGGGATCCAATCCTATATCCTTTCAGTTCTACTGAGTGAAAAGTGAAACAAGAATCTTTCTTTTTGATGTTGATGCTGAGGATTATGCTTATGACAATTCAGTATCTATTTTCATTCTTTTTATGTCTCCAAAGAAAGCAGAAATTATATATTTTCCCTCTGCTGCAGTGCTCAGTTTCTTGAAAACAATTTGTTGTGGAGAATTCAATTCTAATATTTTTTTTCCTGGGAAGTATGTTTTATTAGACTAGAGTTTGAGACATGAGCATGTCATTAAATTTCACCCCACTTTTCATAAGTGGTTTCATATGCAACCATTTTGGTTTGTGCTGGTAGAAAAAGTGAAGCTGAAGAGTCAAAATTCATCAAGCAGTTTGACAGAATCAAAGTAATGTATTATTTTTTAAATGTATATTTATTTTCAATATACAATTCCCTATATATTAACTTTGTGTATACACATACACATGGTTAAGGATATGTAATGTTTTTGCTAAAATGCAATAATACATGATAACAAAGAACAACACCTAGCCTAACAGACAGGCACCTGCTGGTAACATTTTAATATAGATAGACATATCCTTCCTCCTTTGGTAATATAAAAGAATGAAATAAAAATTAGGAATGGTCTTTAGCTGACAGCAATTGCCAAAAATACTATTATTATCCTATCCTCGCCCATCATTTTGAAATTGATAGATTAGGAAAAAATCACAGGACAATATTAGTCTAAATGCTGATGTCCTGACGCACAATTGCTCCGCAAATGAGATTAAGGGATTCTGTGCTCTGGCTTGTAGACACTTAATTTCTGATTAGATGACTGGAAGAAACTGTTATGTTCAGAACAGTTAACTGGAAGAAACTGTCAGAGTGTTGATGTTTTCCAGGGACTGTGGCTCCACAATGCCTGTTAATTCTATTTGGTTTTGTGAGAAAACAAATGGGTTGTGTATACTTCCCTGGCAAATTGTGAGGTTTCCTTGCTATTTTGCAACTTTTCTTACAAAATTCACTGACATATAACTTATACTGGCATAGAAAAGGCTTAAACAAGGCCTGATTTCATATTTCATATACAGAGGTATCCAGTAGCCCTGACAGTGAAGCTTGCTAACTTCTCCAGCTTGGAGACAGCTAGAGGAAAGAAAGAGGTGTCTGTTTAAAGGAAAACACATATGTCAATTCTCACTTCTCCATCTTCTTGATAACAGGCCCAAAACAGCTTTACAAATCCTTCATCGATTTCTGAGAAAAACTTTTGAAACATCTATCATCACACTAAAGGCAACTCATTGCCTGGACACAGATTTACAAAACACCGAAATGGTATTCATGAAATCAGCTGCCAAAAAAAAAAAGAAGAAAGTAACTAATCAAAACTAACAGAGACGCAAGTATAATCCAATTCTGAGCTCCAATTAAGGGCCAGAAGTTACAGCCTAGGAGATCTGAATAACAAAGGTTCAACTTTCTCTGTGGCATGTAGATGTCTTTGATACCACAAAACAGGATGTTCATTACAAGCCAGCATACCTTCTCTGCCCTGCCTTCTTTAGCAATCTAAAAAGAATCTGGCTTTGAGTTTGTTGCTTTTTACTGTCAGGGATATATACATATATAAATATGATATGGTCTTATGTCCTAGAACATAAGATGCATGCCAGATATTGACATGGAATTGCTTCTGTGAGAACACACACTTGGGAACATTGCAGTAATTATCCATTCCCAGCCACCCCACAAGGGAACAGCTAAACCAGAAGGTGAGGAGGGGAAGCTGTGCTCTCCACCTTGCTTTCAGCAGAAGGAGGCAAACATAGAGAAACACTGCTCCTCTCTTGGAGCACGCTTTGGCTATCAGCCACACTCTTACCAAAGTGAGTTACAACACATAAAGACTCCACTCACTGCATCATATGTTTTATTTACAATATTTCAGTACACCTTAAAAAAAAAAAGAAGCCAATCCTTACATGCTTACTTGCTTCCTATAGTGATTCTAATAGTTACAGCTACTGCAAAGTGTGTGCTCTCTATTACAATTATCTTGACCTCCAGAAAGCTAAGAAAATAGCAAAGGATTTTGTTCTCCACTGGAGACTGTATGATACTTGGGATGTTTCTCATTAAGGAAAAGATACATATTTTAAAACATGTCAGCAGCTGGGAAGATCTGCACCTTTAAAAAGTTATATTTAGAAAGTGATGGATTTGCTTGCAAAGGAATCACTTAGGGAGAGGCTCTGTGTAGCTTTGAGCTAAACCAGAGGATGAATTAGTTTTGCAACAACAAGACCTACAAGAGGGTTTAGTATTAAATATTAAACATTTCTCCATTAAAATCCTGAATGAAAATTTGTGTATGATGGATTGACTGAAGTAAATAATCATTCATGTGCCCATGCACAAGATTTAAACTTGTATTTCGGCCTGAAAAGACACCTTGCTGCTGATGTTAGTTCCTGGAGAAGGAATAGGATGGGCATCAGCCTATGCTTAAAGTAACACACCTAGTCCTTGGAGGACTGGAGGAGAGGAGCCCCTTTCTCACCATGGATGGCGATTTTTTTGTGAATTCTTCACCTTTTTGAGACACTTTTAGAGAGCTGGAAAGACCAGAGCATGCCAACACCTTTTTTACTTTCTAGAAACAAACAATGGCAAATTAGTCAAGAAAACCTTACAGGATGTTTCCTATGTAAGAATTTATGAAACTGTTGCTTCATTTGTCTTAGCATTCTAAAGGTTATTATCAACAGCTTTCAGAAATCAACTGAGATTTCTTTAAAAAGAGGCTGATGTGACAACACTGTCAGCATCTACTAGCTCCTATAAAGAGCTTTGAAGGCAAAAGCAAATGGAGTCTTCTTAAGTAAAAAGGCCTTGAGAGACCAAATCTTAGAGTATTTTAATGGAAACTGGGTGTCTAAGTCACACAGTTTGCATCAGAAAAGCCCGGCTTCTAGTCATTTGGTGCCTGCAAACTATTCTGAGGTCCTTTCCTCCCTAAATCCTATTAACTCTACAGTTTTCAGTATCTCTTCCAGATAAATCAGTTTTGAGCTGATCAGCATTCCTCTATTAATAGTTTCCAGACCCAAGCTGTAAGAGTACAAAAACTCTGAGCAAGAAAAGCCAGAAAACTTGTAATGAGTTTTGTTTTGTAAGAGATGGCAAAATGGCAGAAGCCTTATAATGAGTAGCAGGAAAATTTGTCTGAACAGCAAGAAGAGTCTCCTACCTTTAAATTGGTTTTACTCAGTATAAATTGAGATGTCCCCACTGATTCATTTCTTTCTATACTCACCAAAACTAGCCCTCTTGTTACCACGAAGTCTGGTTCTGGCTGCTTTTTGCCCTTCATTCTAGCACAAGCCTCTGGCTTCAGTTGATGTAGCTCCAGTTGCCAGTGTTGTGAAATACTTTGTTATATAACTCACTTTCTCAGTTACATCCACCAGAGAAAAAAATGTTTATGGTGGTTCCCAATAATTAAGACAACTTTTCATTCCCTTGTGGTTCTCCAGAGAGCCACATATACTATAGATGAGCTTCGTCTCTTGTGGAGGGCCAACAGTAATGGAAATCATGTTGAATCACTGTGTGGGTAACTAATGTGCCAAAACAACCACAGTTGTGTTGTCTGGATTTTAAAAGATGGCTGAATTGGTATTTATTTCATATTTTTTTCTAAAGAATATATTTGTTAAGGTAGAGACTGAGATAATCCTTAAGGTATTTCAGGCATCAATTTACCAAAATGCTCATCCTTCAACAGCCTACCACTGCTGTCAAATGAGGTGTCTTGACTTCTTCTCCTGCTCATCCTCCAAGCTCACAACTCGCAGTAGAGAGTGGAGTGTGACTGAACTGGCAGAAGGTACACAGCTAGGGTGTGACACTTACAGGGAAAAATGTAAAAAGGAAGGAGACAATTGACATACACCTTCCTCAACAGCAAAATGTTGGATTGACTCATACCATTTGAAACTGAGCTCTCTCTAGTTCAGTTACTTGTCCCGCATTTCTGTGTTTGGAGCAATGTTGTGAGCCAGGTGACAGGTGTTTCCCCAGACTATATAAGACTGTACTCAGCATGAGCCATATAATCCTAAGCTTTTATAATATCAGCTAGAAGAAACCTCAAGGGTCATCTGGTCCAACCCTTCTTGACAAAAGAACAGTCCAGACAAGATGGCTTAGCACCCTGTTCAGCTAAACCTTAGAAGTTTCCAAAGTTTGGGTTAGGGAGATTATACCAATGACTGATTGTTCCTATTATGAAAACTTTTCCTCTTGTGTCTAACTGGGATAACCCAAGGACAAAACTTGAACCCATTGCCCGTATGTTTTCTATGCAACTCCTTGTAAAAAGCAAGTCCTCATTTTCTTTATAGCCACCCTTCAGATATTGAAGCATGGTGATAAGGGCTCTCCTAAGTCTTTCCTCACATAGCAGGCTTTCCTGTCCTCTGATCATCTTTGTGGCCATTCTCTGGACCCTAATATATAGCATGTCCCCATGTTTTCTGTATAGCAGAGATCAAAACTGAACACAGTATTCCAGGTGTGGCCTGAAAAATGTTGACAACAGTGTCAACTTCATCACTGCTGGTGATGCCCTTGTTGATACAGCACAGATTTCACTGTCTTTCTTTGCTGCAGCAACACACTGCTCATTCATATCAAGCTCAATGTCCACCAGGACCCCTAGGTCCCTTTCCATGGAGCTGCTTCCCTCCCAGATAGATCCTGGCCTGTGCTGTACTCCTGTATGTTTTCCCAGAACCATAACTTCACACTTGACCTTGTTGAATTGCATGTGGTTCACTCTTCCAGCCTATCCAGGTCATCCTGTAGAATGGCTGTCCTTTTCAAAGCATCCATCCCCCCCTCCCCCTTTAGTTTAATGTCCTCATCAAACTTCACCAGGGTACTATTTGATCACATCTTCCACAAAATTTCTGAAGAATTAAAATCTTCATATGAAATCTTCATAATCAATCCCTGGGGAACCCCAGCTGTGCCAAGTTGCTGGTTGGAATACAAGACATTCTGCTCTGGGTGCCTCCTTTCAGGCAGTTCCTCACCTCATGAACCACTTGTCCAAACAGTGGATCAGCTTCTGTAGCCAGAGGCTGAGGGAAACCATATCAAAAGCCTTGGAAAAATAGAACTAGAAAATGTCCACAGAGGTCCCTCCATCAACAAAGCAGGTTACTTAGTCATAGAAAGCACTCAGTCTTATCAAGCATGATTTACTCTTGGTGACTACCTGCTGACTTCCTCCTATCATGTGATTCATCTGACTTGTGATGGGTCCAGGAGGATTCATTATATAACTTTTCCAGGGAATGAGGTAAGACTGATGGGCATATAATTTCCTGGGTCCTCCTTTAGGCCCTTCTTACAGATAGGCATGGCACTAGCTTTCTTCCTGTCTTATGGACATCTTCCAGCCTTCACAACTTCTCAAATATCATGGAAAGCAGCCTCATAAGTGATGCTATAGCTCTCTAGCACTCTTGCATTGATATGGTCAGGCCCTATGAGTTTTACAGAGCTAAGCTTCTGTAAAAGTTCGCATCCCAACATTCCTTGACTGATGGTGGATCTGTGATTTTATCAATCTGCAGTTTTTGTTCCCAAGATCTGGGGTGCAACTGCTGCTGACAACGTTGTTGAAGGAAATTTTGAGAACTTCTGCCTTTTCAGTATTGTTGGTGACTAATTCCCTTTCATGCCTAAGGGAGGGCCAATATTTTCTTTCTGCTTCTGTTGCTGTTGGCATTCCTTGTGTACCCAAAGAACCCTTTTTTATAGTTTTTGACATCTCTGGTCAATTTTTAAGTGGAGCTCTTGCTTTTCTAACTGCACTTCTGCATGTCTTGGCAATGCCTCTGTAGTTGTTTTGGTACTTATCCTCTTTTCCATGCCTGGTTTGGTTCTCCTTTGGTTTTGACCTGACTCAAAAATCTCACAGTTTAGCAAAGGGTATCTCATTTTCCAACTACACTCCTTAGCTTTAAAGGAGAAATTATGTACTGACTAGTAGATTGCGCAGGAGGGAATATCAGAACTACTGCCATTTGAACTGACAGCTCTAAGGGCTTACCTAACCCTGAGGCATGGATTTTATTAGAATGGATTTAATTAGTGAATTTTCATCATTTAATTAACAGTGCCAGGAAACACAGTAAAATAATGTTTCACTACTTCCACAAGGTCCCTGGTTCATGGCAAGCATTACTCTCTCAGGTGGTTACCAGGAAGGCTTCAGGAGCTACCACAAGCATACTCTGTCTTGGAGGCTGGGAGAATTCAGTACTATGGATGTGATTTAGCCTGAGACACAAATTTAGGATTGTTATAATTATTCATGTATTATTGTCTACATGATTAAACTGAATAAATTTCACTATATGATCTATCTGTTCCAGGGTTTGTTGTTGCCTTTGGTGTTACTAGTACAGTACATCCTTAGGGTGATGTTCAAGACATATCTACTACCTTGCTCCTTGAAGTCACAGGTTTGTTTGCTTTGGTTCAGCCTCTGCTGACTTGACACTAAGCAGAAACTAAGGGAGAACTGCTCAAAATCTTTGCAGTTTGCTCAAAACACCCTGACTTGGAAGCATGGTCTGACCTCTGCTTGGGTCTGAACTTTCATTTCCAGAGGAGCTGATGGTCCACCCAGCCTTCCCACTCCCACCCCACTCCTGGTGCTTTCTGTCCAATGGAGCTGATGGAAGTGAGCATGAGCAATGGAAAAGCTACAAATTTTCAGCACTTCTCCTCCAATCCACTCATATTCAACTTCTGTTTGTCTACTGAAACAAAAAGGGAAGGTGTCAAGGAAGAGAAAGCAAATGCTCAAAGAGGACATCTGTGCTGGCAACAAAATAAAAAAGCTCAGGAGCCTTTAATCACCAGTTCTGTCTAAAGTAAGTGTCAGGTGAAGTATATTTGCCTAACATAAAACCAGCTATACTAATATTTTGACAAAGGAAAAGAAATGACTTCTGGATGATGGTTTTTTGGTCTAAATTTCTAAATACATGTGAGCAATCTGTACCTTCAAAATTGTGTTTTACATCATGGAACACTTATTTAAGTAAACAAAAATACATCTGTAAGGCAATTTGCTCTTTATTTCTGCCATTACATATACAACAAGCAATGTCATCTGGGGGGTTACTCATCCATTTAGTTTGAGTTTCCTCTAAATTAAGTTATCTCAGTCTTAAGCATCTGAAGAATGAGGATTAGTGACACTGAGCATATGGATACAATGCAAACTAGTATAGTAAAGTCTATGCTTATCAAAATAGCATAAAAAGGAACAGTTTCAATAGTAGGCATCTGCTTTTAAGTAGGGCTGTTAAAGAATAATTTCACAACTATAATTAATATGTAAATGCTTTATTTGTACAAGCTATATGTGTCCAGCCACCAGACAGAGACTATTGCTTTGCTCTCATGATAATATTTATACAGAAAACAATTATAGTATCAGCCTGTACATCTACCCTCCAATCAAATTGTGCTTGCCATACCAGACAAAGACAAATGGAAACCCATAGTCAACACTGCTAGCAGAGGGCAAGGGATTAAGTGACTTATTCTTTGACATTAATAGGATAACTTGTGTGCTTTGTAACAAACAGCAGCTTTGAGAGTGATACTGTGGATGTAAGGTTGGTGGAGATGGATACTGACATCATCAGAGAGCCCTGCTTGCTGATAAATATTTCTGAAGATGGAATTAGATAAAGGAATAAACTGATTTTGTTCATCATTTTCTAAACAAAAAACATTAACAAGTCAAAATCAAAACTCATAAAGTTTAAATCTAGAAAGTTCTGAGCTTCATAAGGCCCAGTGCTGACCCATGGGATTCCATGCCAAAACTTCCATCCGTCTCTGCAGGGCAGCATCAAGGTTTAAATGCTAACTGACCTTTACCTCCTTATATTTAAATAAATTATTCTGCACCTTGGAGAATGTAAAAGTCACTTAGTTGAGTTTTCCAGACCAAAATAATTTTTTTCAAAAATGTGAATATGTATGAAACATTACAGGAGAGTAACACACCGGAATATAGGAGGCCCTGTAACATGTTGCCCAGAGAAGTTGTGTATGTCCCATCCCCAGAAGTGTTCAAGGCCACAGGTGTTAAATTAGGGAAGATAGTTAAATTTTAACAGCACTCCACTAACACACCAGAATAATTTTACATTCTCCATTATTCTTAAGGACTCTCCCAGGGAAAGTTCTGAAAATTTGGGGACTTCCTGTTGGTGCTCCTTTTCTGTTTCTAGAAAAAGACATTTGCATGTTTTCCCCTGCACATTTTGAATGCTATTATTTCCTGTTACAGAATCACAGAATGATTTAGGTTGGAAGGTGCCTTAAAGTTCTAACTCTCCCTTCCCATGGTCAGGGACACATTTCACTAATGAGGTTTCTCAGCCTGACATTCAACCTGGCCTTGAATACTGCTGGCAATGGAATAGCCACAGCTTTTAAAGGTAAATGTTTCAAGTGCCTCACTACCCTCACAGTAAAGAATTTAATCCTCATATCTTATTAAAACCTACCCTCTTTCGATTTAAAGTGATTCTCCCTTATCCTATCTCTGTATACCCTTGTCAAAAGGTCCAGCTTTCTTGTAGAGCCCCTTCAGGTACTGGAAGCCTACTCTAAGATCTCCCTGGAGCCTTCTTTCCTCCTGTCTGAACATCCCCAACTCTTTCTGACTTTCTTCATAGGAGAGGATGCTTCAACCCTCTGACCATCTTCATGGCCTCTACTGGCCTTGCTCCACAGGTTCACTGCAGTCAGTTTAGATTTCTCCCCAGAAGAATTCAGAAATTCCCTTTTGACAGCAAGACTTTGTACCAATAAGCCTAATTTCCCTACTTCCCTTGCTCAATTCCAAGGAATTTAATGGTACATATAAAATAAACTACAGCAGGTCCATGTTGGGTCCACTACTTGAGCCACCAGATTGGAAGACTTTTAGCTGCTTGCGTGGTGAGTGGCTTGGTGTAACCCACTTGGTCCGTGGCTCAGTTTTGCTATTTTTCTATGAAATCTTAACTCTTCTAGGAATAATAATTTTCATGTAGTTCATCCAAAGTGAGGGCTCAGAAGAGGCATAAAATTATATATTGGGGTGGGAAATGTCAAAAGTATGAGGCCAGTTCTAGGCACCTCTGGGGCTTGAACCCTCAGATCAGCAGTCAAAACATACTAGAGGAATTTGTCAGCCTCAAGACAGCCTCTGTACTTCAAAGGTGGGGGCAGGCTGTCTGAGGAAATCCTTCTTCAAGTATCAATAAATATAAGGCCATAAACTATCCTGGCATCAACCTGAAGCAAGTCAAATATCAGGACCCTCTGGATAATAATGCTGCTTTTTAAAAAAAACTTAGCAGAAGAAATTTTAAAATAAAGAATGATAATAACAGAGCTACAGAAGAGAGGGATCTCTGAGATAATACTGACTAGTCTCTGTGTTTTGCAAGTCAATGTTATTTACTTGATCACAAAATATAGCATTTCCTGAATAGTATGCACTTGATATTACATTTTATTTCAAAGGCTTTAGGTTTTGAACTGTAATTTCTAAGAAAGAACTCAGCCATGTATAAAAGACAGCCTTCTTTTTTAAAAACTAATGATAAATCTTTATTATCAATATCATTCTTATTGAGATTGATGACAATTTTACCAGAAACATAAAATGAACATGTTCATTCTACAGTTTCAAACTTCTTTTTGCTCTTTTCTGGGTCATAAATCCCATTTGTTCTCTCCTTGTGTGTTGAAGTCACTGAAAATGATGCAAAGTACTTCTATATCACCAGTCCAAAACTTGCTGTGCACTGAAAGACAACAGATGAGACAGAAAGATTTAAACTTAAGTGAAGTAGCAGTTATGTTTATAATTTGAGTCCTGTTTCTCTCTTTACATTAAATACAATAAAATAATTTGAATTTACCGTTGGATTAATAATTTGGTCTATCTGGATGTAAAAGAAATCCACACACAATTGTCAATTTAGGTGCCACTTTTCACATAGTATTTAGAATCACAGGATAATTTAGAACCACAGGATCATTTAGGTTGGAAAAGACCTTTGAGGTTATCGAATCAAATCTTTGCCCAACCACCATCTTGTCAGCTATACCCTGCAACTAAGTGTCACATCCATACTTCTTGAACACCTCCAGGAACAGTGACTTCACCACTTCACCAGCTCCATTGCTCTGTTATGTACAATCGTTAGGCACCTGTGCTGTACAGCTACAGCTACACACACAGAAGCACACTGCCAAACACCTTGCATGTATCCCTAAGAAACCCTAAGATCATATAATTGTATTTGGCTACTACTTACTGTGAAAAATGCATGTTAATTATGATGAAAAGCAGAGAAATATATAAGGTACACCCAAGGAGCACAAATCTGGAACAGCTGAAATTTGCCATTGTTCATTGAGGTGGATCTGATAGCAGGATGAAGCAATATTTTATTTTCCTTTATCAGTCTCTTTGATTCGGAGTATGAAGACAAAATGAAAGACTGCATTATTATTCCTTAAAGTCAAATCCAGAAGCTATGAAAGCTTATATTTTCACATCAAATAGTTTATAATTTGTGCTTTTGTGTTGCGACCTGGGACAGTGACACACAAAATGTCTGTGCTGTTTTGAATAAAGTTAGGCTATGCAGTCTGTTTGGATTGAAAACTCATGGTTTACCTTGTTTTCATTTTTACCTTTTTTTTTCTCTGTACATGAAGAATTCTTTCTTTTAAAAAATATTATTATTCAAGTGCATACTGAAATTGAATCATGCTATTCTTACATAATTTTTCATTGGATTGTTGCAAGCAGTAAAGAAATCCAATTAAATTTCCCTTGCAGGCACAGGGCCTCATTCAGAATGCCTTTATAAAGCTGGCTTGTTGGATTGTATGGCATGCCTATGAATTGAGTACCACTGGGGCCCTGTCCCATTCCTTGTCCTGTGTGACATGTTGTAGAGAGAGAGTCTGCTAACAGTGTTTCAAAGAGCTGTATTATCAGAAAACATAAAGGCTTTGCCATCATTTCTGCTGCCATGGTTTAGAATATGCATGTGAGAGTGTATTTGCAGACCAGTTTTTAGCCCTGTATAGTTCACACATTACCCTCTGCATATGATATTCAAGTTCTTTATACTAAGGACGCATGATTTGATGTTTTATTCAAATGCTGAAGATGATGTACATATTCTCTGTTGAAGACAAGGGTAGCAGAAACAATTTTTTAGAATGGTATTCTAGTTTCCCAAGCTGTACAAATGTAGTGCACTCTTTTCCTATCTCAAGGAAGCTGACTGCAAAATTTCTGGATTTAGATTACACAGCAGTGGGACTGCTGCACTATTTGTCTATGAGCCTTGCTTCTGATTTAAACAAAGTTGAATGATCCCAGTGATCAGAAGGCTCACTCTGATTGACTTCAACAGTACCTTCATCCATGAACACACACCATGGAAACATTCAGAGCCACCTTCATTTACTATCAGACTTTGCCTCTGGCAGTTGTAACAACTGTGTGTCTTGCAGGTGAAGGACACTCCAGGTTGAACAATAAGACTGCCTTGGCTTGATTATTCTGCTTCTTCTCACTGCTGAGAAAGAAGGGGCAAACCTTGTTCTGCAGGCTGCAGACACTTTCTGTGTAGAAGATTTCTTGTTGTAAGGAGAAGAAGTATTTATTTACTGAGAAACTACAACTGCCTCCTTTCACCTCCTCAGACATCTGTATCCTGGAGCTGGAAATAAGCTATAAGTTGTGGAATGCAAAGATGATAAAGATCAACCACTATATCTTCCTGTTAATGTGGAATTGATTTCTGTGCTATATTTCCTGATGTTTCTCCAATCTACTTTAAATATTCCCAAGTGTTCTTTTCCCTTGAGAAATTATTGCACTGCCTAATGTTATGATGATGATGGGCGAAGTGTAGTCCAGATCTAGTTCAAGAACTGAGACAGAGATGTATGCAAATAGTCTTACTGCCTGGGATTTTCTTCTGATAGTCAATCTAAATTTTTCTTCTTTTAATTTCTTCTCATTATTGCTCTGGTTAACCCCCTGTAACTAACCTAAATAATTAATTGACATTTTCATTTATTTCACTAGGAGCTGTTCACACATATCAGAGGACAAATTTTACCCCTTAATAAAGAAATTAGCTATTGTCTCACTAAGCAGATACTGAAAATGCTGGCTTAAACCTGAAAATTGAGACCTCACTGTATATATAGATCATTTGTTCCAAGAGTCACCTGTAAGGGTGGTACTCTACAGGCTCTTTATAAACTGAGTCCAGAAAACAAGTGTAAATTAAGTCAGGGTACTCTACCTAAAGCCATATTCGCATACTATTTTTACATTTATTTAGCCAAACATGACTTTAACGCCATTTGCAAAACAGTGAGGATGTGGTTTTTTTTATTTTCTAGAAGCATGATACCTAGATATCCTTTGACCATCTGCTACATTATTTTCTAACATAGAAGTCTGTCTCTCCTATCTAAGTCAGGACTGGGCTGAAAAAATTCATTTGGAGAAAATTTTTTACAGTAGATTGATCTTAAAAGGATACTCATTGGAATCCTTTTTAGTATTGGCTTTATCAAATTCACTGGTATTCAACAAATAATGAGAAGCACTGGTTACAGATAGGGAGTTTAGGGGATCAGTTACGAAGCTAGAAAAATAGATAAGACAATACAGTGTTGAATTGAGTAATGCATGTTGACTGGTAACAAGAAAAAGGAGAGAATGTTTGTCACTTTTTAAATGGAAAATCTCAGGCAGTCATGTAACCAGAAGTTATTTCAGGCTCAAATAGACTGTAGTCTGTTTTAGCCAGTATTCTGTCAGAAAAATGCAAATAGAAAAAATCTGGACTCAGTACATAAGAACAGAAAGTGTCCTTGAAAATGGTATAGTCATTAAACTGGTCAAATGTCACTGAAAAAGCTGTGTTTATATTTAGTGCACATTTCCATGGGCAGAGGAAAATACTTCCTTGGAAGGAATATAACCAAGGACAAACATGACTCATAGCAGACTTTAATAATGTCTGAGATGAAGGGCTTGCCTTTTTTTCATTCTCAGAGGATGAATTTAATGCAATCCTGGGATGCTCACTCTGGGCAGTGTGTGGTAGGGAGGACTGGTACGGACAGACGGGAAAGCAGTGCATCTCCATCAGCTGAACATGGCTCTGGGGACTTGGCCTCCTTCAGACCCTGCATACACTATTGCTGACTCAGTTTCACCTTAGATTTTCTTTCAAAGACAAATTAAAACCAAGGGTTTAGGCCCAAAACAGAAGAGGTAATCCTTAGCCTTACCCAGAGTTTTCCTGGGACAGACTGTGTGTAACCTTGTGAAGGATATAGCTTGCCCCTGCTCTTCAGCCTTTGTGGCTTTGAGCACCTAACACTGCAGGCATCCCTTCTGAGTCTGGTGCTAGCGGGCATCAGGGTCTTCCCCTGGGAACACAGGGCCATCAAGAATTAGAGTCATGAGCCATGCAAGCAGCGGGAGTAAAAGGAACAACTAGATGAGAGCGTATGTGTCATGGAAGCTACAACTCTGCTTTGTTTACTTCAGGTTTTTTTCTGGGAAAATTATACCAAGATAAAGCAGCACAGGATTAAGTTCTGCAGTTTAATTTGCCAGCAGCATAGGACAGTAGCTTCTGAAATTTGGGATTTAAACAGTCAGTTTTTCCCACTGTCTAACACCACGGTTGCACTCCCCTTCGGAGGTAATAAATTTCCCCTTTTCACTTTCCAGGTCCGACAGGCAAGCCACGTCTCTTGTAGCTTGGATAGCCACCAGAGGTCAGCAAACCACATTCCAGGGACTACCGAAGTGGTAAGATAAACTACCGGGTTTGGAGCCACGTGTTTTGTTTTGCGTACTCTTGAGTGCTGTGGTGTGCCCCAGATGCGGGAGTTTGAGTAGGAGATGGCATTGCCAGTGGCAGAAGAGCTAGTTCTGTGTCACTCAGCCCTGCTGCAAGAGTAGAAACACCATGCTCTAGCCTGCTTTGCACAGGGTCCCACAGGCCACCTCCTTTGAAACAGGCCAAATTCCGTAAAGTAGTCCAAACCAGGAATATTCAAAAATAGCAATATCACTCAATTTTTTTTTTTTTTTTTTTTTTTTTTTTTTTTTTTTTTTTTTTTTTTTTTTTTTTTTTGCAATTCCAGGGGAAGGAAGCTTTCCAAGCTTGCTAAACTTCATCCTGGCCCAGGATGAAACAATGTCTGAGGGGAATTTGAGAGCCCGCAGAATAGGCAGGAAAGAAGTGGGAAAGATAAAGATTTTCTTCCGTTTTCCCCATTCACAGAGTGTGAATCTTAGAAGAAAGAATTGCATGGGCTTAGATGTGAGAACTGCCTCATCTCTGGTTCCTGGCTCAGATTTTGCCCGGTTTTTATATGCCAATTGGCCTTATGGAGAAGTCTGATTAAAGGCGCATCTATGTCTGGGGCATATAAATATTCTTTTCCATTTCTAGAAACTGGGCTGGGAGTCAGCTGTGTGTGTATCTTAAAAAACATACGTGAGTGAATTGAACAGAATAAACATCTAGCTGAATGGATGCCTTTTTGACTTTGTAGAAAGATTTAGAGGTAATATGTAGCAGTTAAAAGCTACAGGAGGCTGGAAAAGAAAAAAGAAGGAGGGGGAAGCAGGGCTGGGAGAATTTCTCTGAAATGTGTTCTGCATAATCTGAAAGAAAAATGTGTGTAATTTGGACCCCAATGCAGGCCAAAGCGACAGCATCTAATAGGGGAAACATGATTTACAGGTCAGTTTATAATCTAAACAAATTTACTGAGTTTCATAAATGAATCTCATGGCGAGATCCCAAATTTTTTTAAAAGTTAGATAAAAAATATTGTATGTTAAGGAGGGAAATCAAGATGGTTTTTAAGCTGATGTCTTTAGAAATATATGTATATAGACTTTTTATAGCTCTTGGCATATAAAATAAGTCATTATTCTAAATAGAAAAATATTGATGATGTCATAGGAGCCATTGCCGGACACATCAAGCTGATCTGATGAACTGGGAAATCAATAGATATTTTCCAAACGAGATGGCATTTCTTTTAATTGGTTGTGTGAACACGATATACTGCAGAGGGCAAGCATTTAAAGTTAATTTTCATTTGGCTTGGATTTGTCTGTGTGTTTTTGTATTATTTCTTTATAAAGTATTTTTTTTAGTTTATTTTGTTTAAAGGCTTGTTTTTTTCCTATCCGTTTACATATAAATTCCTTATCAGAATAGATGAAATAACACCTATGTATTGTAGACACTCAGATAGTATAGCTTTGGGAGCCATTTGAATAGCTACCAAGATTAGAAAGTATTGAAGATTTTACCCAATAATTTCTACACTCCTTTAGACCAACTGAAATTTTAAAAGTCAAATAAGTCATTTAATTTCACCCCATAACAGATACATAAGCAGTTGTCCTCATGTCCCATAGCAAGTGAACATCAGAATTTGAAACAGAAATTCCAGCTGCTTAGACTTTAAACTAATTGCCAGGATGCACAAATGGCATACACAGTAGATCAATACACTAACATACAATTCAAGTGTTATTAAGTAATATTGTATGCCCTCCAGAGCCCTCAGACTCAGAATTTTTCAAGGGCGTATGATAATGAAAACCTTGTAAAAAAACACTGTTGATCAGCAAAGGATGCTGGGCAGGGACCTCATTTGTATGAAGTATTTTAGCTTTATGATTTTGCATGTCAGATTGTAAGTAAAAAAATCTGACAAATATTTGTTAATTCTTCAAGCAGCTAACTTTTTTGTGTGGCTGTTCTTTCATCAGCTTTACATTTCTACTACTCGAGGGGGGAAGAAATGGAGTTGGTATTTATCTACAATGGTAAGGTACATGCAAATACATGGTATATTATCCTTTTTGATTTCTTTTCATTTAATTTTTAAATAAACTTTTATATGTATTTCATTAATGCAAAATTCCTTTTCTTAAAGGAAGGTGTTCAATTTATTTCCATAACTGTAATGGCAGAGCAATTTTGCTGTTTCAGCTGAAGTGCTGCTAATTCATGTAGATACTTCAGACTTCATATCTTAGGGAACCTATTTGCTGATTATATTGCTAGGGACAATGGCAGTTGCTATTATTTGGGGTGGTTTTGTTATGAAGTTTTCTAATGCTCTCAAATGGGAGCATTGTGATTTCACTGTGCTCATTCTGCTCTGGTACTAAACACTAACTTTATTTTTACTTGTAATAAATTTCATACATTTGGCCCCAAATTTTGCTGCTGACCTTCCTGCTGTTTTTAGTCTTCTGAAATAATTTAATTCACAATTTGATTATGGTTTAACTTCTACTTGTGGAGAAATATTAGTGGATTAAAGAAACTCAGTCCTTCTGCTTACATCTCTCCCCTTTTAATACTACTGAATATAATAATTTGAGGTAATATTATTTATTTACACTTCAGTAGTGAAAGATGCTTTGAGGACAATGCTTTGTTTGTGTCCAGGAATGATGCACGTAACCATTTAATTGTGTGAAACCCATAAAAAATTTACATCTCTTAAAACATGTGAAATCTCCACAGAAATCAATGACAGAATTTAGCAATATTTTGAGACCGGGCAGTTATACTGTATATTAGTTATTTGTTGTTTATCAGTTTCATGTTCCAAAACACCCATTCTTTACTCATAACATGTCTGTAGCTGCTTCCAACTTTTAATTAATTTTCTTAATATAGAAATAACACACCTAAGCATTTGTAAAATGCATTTTACTACAGCATCCAAGTGCTGAGTATGTGCCACTTTCTAGGGATAATGATTTTTTTTTTTTAGCTTCTGAGGTGATGAGACCAAAAGCAAGATATACATTTGCATCTTCTATTAGGGAAATTTAGGTGGTCCACAGTGCAACTTTCAGGGAGTTCAGTTCTGTCTGGATAAAAAAAGTATTTTTGCTGCTGTTAAGGATATTTCAAAGTCAATGGTTAGAGTAATGGACAAAATTATAAAAACTGCATTCAAACTTTGCATCTCTAAAATTATATAAATGCACATTTGTGCTCATAAGACCAAGCCATCTTAATTTATAATGGAAATAATTTCTGAACTAGCTGATAATATTTTAGATTATCAGATGCAAACACCTTGGAGAGCAGATGTGATCCTTTCACTTACACATTTCATAGAAATAATTTTTCTGACTATAACTTGAAACACTGGATCCATGTATCATAACACAGATAAATCATAGTAAAGAAGGTATGTTGGCCTCACCCTGGCCAATATTTGAAAACCTTGATGAGTTCAGATGCCTCCATGTCCCTGATGCATAGTATCTGACAGAAAATGTTAAGTTTATTACTCTTGGTATCTTGCAAAGCGTTTATTTCTTCACAAACCATGAAGGTAGGAGTCCTTTCTCTGAACTTCTGAAAAGAGCAATAACTGCATTCCTTGTTTATCTCTTGTTTATTTTAAAAACACCTTGGCTGCATTTTGCTGGACATGTTGTTTTGTATGTGAAATGGAGATTTAGTATCATATCTTGAATCTTTAACACCACTCCTTTGGAAAGAGACCCATACTCTTAACTATTCTGAAAATGCAGCAGAAGCTGTAATTCTTGAGTGACTCTAAGCAAAACTACAGTTTCTTTCCCTACTGGGGAACAGATGAGGAAGGTCATGTAGTATGATGAAAAGGCAAAAATTTCTTGTATTCAATAATTGCATCAGTGAACAAGTACAGTCACTTGTAACTAAATAGCGGTACTCGTAAATATCAACAAAGTTGTTCAGCTTAGTTGAAAATCACAAGGTTAGAGAGATGACTCAGACTTGAACAGACCTTTTTCTCCATTGATTTTATGGACTTCGCATTTCTGATGTTATTTCCTAGGTATGAGAATGATGGGTGAACTGTGAGGTGTGAGGAACTATGAAGATCTTGCTGCAACTCAAGGAATTAGGCAGTAGCCAGAGCATCAGTTTGTGAATCACAACTCTGTTGCTTTCTCCAAAAAAAGAGAAAAGTGGTTTAAGCCGCATGCTCCACTAGTATAAGTGTCCGTCTCCATTCTGCCAGCCAAGAGAAGTATTTCCCTCCACACCTCTGCTAAACTCCTTCAGTTTAACTGGTCAAAGCTGTGCAGAGGACATTGGGGTTGCTTGTTGCTCTCTAATTCTTCTTAAATCTGCTTTGCTGGCTGATCACTTGACTAACTTCACAAGTTAGTTCTCACTACTTGAGTTATTTGCCATCACTATTCCTTCCCTCTATGTGGGTGATAAAAACCCTTACAGTGGAACTGCAGTCTAAAGAAAAATATTAAATATATCTCTCAAATTCCACAGGGAATGACCATTCATCCAAGAGCTAGTGATTTCTTAGCTCTGTCAACAAATCCATGAAAATACTTGCAAATCACAGGAAATGGAAGTCTTCAATTGACTGGAACAACTATGTCACTTGCTTTTGTGAAATAATTTCATAGTAGCTTTTAATACATTTTGGGTATAGTATAACTTTATAGGTTGTACAACCAGTGTATAAATCCCATTCAAAGCTGAATTGCAGGAGCATGCAATGGGTGATCATCAGCATGCTTCTCCAACCTCTTCTTCCTCAGGATTTACACTTCCTCAAGTGAAGTGTTCTTAAATTCATGTAGTCCTTCTGCCTGAAGCCCTGGACCCCAGCTGTGCTGTGAATCTAACAGCAATCTTTCATGTGCAACAGGCTGTACATGTGAGGAATTTCATATAATATTGATGAGGTTAAAGGGTCTTCTTGACTGATTTTGAAATTTTAAAATGGCGAAGTAGGATTTAAAAATCTTGTCACTGTTTCAAAGAGGAACCCTTCCTTCCTTCCTTCCTTCCTTCCTTCCTTCCTTCCTTCCTTCCTTCCTTCCTTCCTTCCTTCCTTCCTTCCTTCCTTCCTTCCTTCCCTCCTTCCTTCCTTCCTTCCTTCCTTCCTTCCTTCCTTCCTTCCTTCCTTCCTGGAATCCTTCCTTCCTTCCTTCCTTCCTGGAATCCTTCCTTCCTTCCTTCCTGGAATCAATCCTTCCTTCCTTCCTTCCTTCCTTCCTTCCTTCCTGGAATTCTTCCTTCCTCCCTCCCTTCTTTCCTCTCTGCCTCCCTCCTGTAGTGGAACTGAAAGTGTACTTTCTCTGCGTGTTCCACAAGTTTATACATTTTCCATCTCCTATATGCTTCCTATTTCATGCTCAAAAAAGGAACACTTTAAGGAAATTTGTTAGGGTCAGGTTCTGTGAAGTAGCTGCCAGCAGTGGTCAGTACCACAGTGGATTTGGTCTAGTACAATTAATAGGAAGTGGGGCTCCCCAGGACGCAGTTGAGTTTTCCATGAGTTTTAGCCTTTTCAACCCAGTTAAGGATCTAACATAGCTAAATATATAGGGTAGGGATATAAAGCAACAAGAAAAGGAGCTGTGTGGTTATTATGAAATTTCAGAAATATGAGATAATTCAAGGTCTGATCAGTTCCAGAGACAGGAGCCATTTTCAAGACCAGGGATTTAGTTCCAAAAATTTCTCCTTCAATGTGTATGATACTTTGTATCCTTCCTGCCTGCCTTCCTTCCCTTTTGCCTTCCTGGCTTCTGTGTTTCCCTTTTTCCTTGTTTCCTTCTTTCTCTCTTTTTCTCTTTCTTCTCAGATGTTTTATATGTATTCAAGACTACCCTATCAAAAGAATTATTAATTAGACAATCATTTAGATATTGGATCTTATTTCATTTTTTTCTCAAATATTTATGAGACATGAATATTTATGAAAATGCTCATTTTGTAATCTGTAAACCTACTTTATGAGTTTGCAGCCAGAATTCAGTCTTACCAGGTTTTGAAAAATCCTATTGCTAAATCTGACCTAAATCTGTTAAATATTGACTCCAGACTTGTCAGACAGAAATGTTATTCCAGTAATAAAACAACTCTATTAAAGATCATTGATATTGTAAGTGAGATAACTTCACAATGAGTGTATCAGTGTTTATTTTAATGAAACAGATTTCCTGGCACATTGTCAGCTAAACCTTTTATACTGGGAGCAGCCTGGAAAAAAAAGAGACATGTTAAATTACTCTATAGCAGGGACTGTGATTTTGTTTTTAAGTCTTTGCAGCTAAAAGTGTGTAAATGGAACTGCTTTCAATAAAGCACAATAATTTATTCTAGAAATTAGCAAGCCCACGTTCCACCTATAAAATCATTCTCCGTGATGTGCAACTGGCCTTCATTTCAGTGGCCTTGATTTATAGTTAGAGTTTGCTTTATTTTCAAGAGGAAGAGACTGGGAAGCAGCCGGACAGAGCTATTAAAGCTGTTGTGCACAGCAGTTTTTCAGGGGTTTATTAATTCTTGCAGAGAATAAGCCAATGAACTGAGCATTATTCAACGTGAGAACACCTTTTGTAAAAGAAGGGTTTCTTGATGAATAGATATGGACTAATAACCAAAACATATGGATGTTTGTTATATGAAGTTAACCAATGTTTGCCACATTTTCAGTTGCAAGACTTATCAAAATGAGGTTTCACATTTAGCCATCTTGTAATTTCACCTATGTCAGTGGTTTTGGTTCCAGGTTTTCTTTGATGCTTATATCTATGCCTGGTTTTTGTACAGAAGAAAGACCCACATGGCTACAGACAAGAAAGACAATCATAATAATTTAATTCCAGTGAGTGGAAAGCACAAATTCTCTCTAAAACAGAAATGCTTATATTTTCAGATAAATTAAGATGAACTCTATCTTTTTGGTTTATAATGTATGAAAGTGAATTCTAATTAAAACATTTCTAATTAAAACGTATTTCAGTCAGTAAATCTATTAAAAACATAGTTGTGTGTCAGCTACTCCCAAACTGCAGCATTTGCTTTAAAAGTAATTTGGGCTTTTTTACTCTCTCTCACACAAGGTTTTCTTACGTGCCTTGTTTCTGAACATAGCTGCTCTTGGGTGAAAGTTTTTGAGGACTTCAGAAACAGTGGATCCAGCAGTTTTATGTTTTTCTTTAGTACAAAGATATTCAAATCACATCATCCATCAAATTTGAGCGGTTCTCTTGGCCACATGTGAGGTGTCAGGTTCACCTATTTTGAATGCTGAGAAAACTGAAGGGACAAATATCTATGGATGGTTTGAACAGACTTGTAATGCTGTACGCCGTGCTAGCAGATCACTCAATTTGCAAAGGTCATGCAAAATGTTAAGTCTTCTTTTAAATTACAATTAAAACCACCAAAGACCACAGGTTTGTGAGAACAATTCATGTGGTTCAACTGTAAATGTGTGCAGAATTCAGAGTATAAACACAACATCATAGTGCACTTAATATTTTATTAGAAACTTCCTATGCTAATGTTTGAAAGATGCGTGAATAACTTGCTTCTCCAATAACTGAAGCTTTCTCTCTTTCCATGACACTTGTTTTCACTTGTGTGCTGAAAGGCATCCAGGGACTATTCACTAGATTCAACCAAGAGAGACCTGAGGTGGTCTCAGCTCTCACTTCTGAGGACAGTATTTCATGGCACTCTCTGGGATTCAGCACCACATTTCAATGGGAGACAGAGATGGCTGTGAACAGCAGTGATACATCCTGCTTGAACAAATCAATCAGTGAGACAGGTTGCTATCCTACACTTGATGTACTGTACAGTCACACCCCTACCTTTGTGGGTACTGAAGAACCAGGTGAAGAGACCTGAAACCACTGGAATGATTCTTGTGCTGGTAATAAAAAATCACTGCAAATGGTAGGCTGAATAAATAATTTATGTGAACAGCCTTTCTTCTCAAGAACTGGTTATGCAAAGTGCTCAGCAGGCTGGATTTTGCAAATCTCCTAAATGTTGTGCTTTAGCCTGTATGTAACTATGTGGTGCTATCTGAAGAGTTCAAGTCAGGATTGCAGCCAATGGAACAGCTCTGAGAAAGAAAAAGACATGAATTAAGCTCTGAGGGAGAGAGAGACACACATTACAAAAAAAAAAAGAGGATAATTTCCTGGATTATAGTGATCACAATTGTTTGGCAATTCAAACAAAGTACGGGACAAAAAACATTCTTATGTTAGTGATACTGCAATAAAGGTTAAAGGCTTTTGCAACTAGGTAAAATGATCCCCCCAAATCATCACATTTAGACATTTTGAGTTTTCTGGCATTGTTTCAAATTTTATGTGTATGAATCCTTCAGAGTTGTCAGCAAAACTCCCAGATGTCTTGAAGTTTCCTTGAGGAGTCTTCACATTGATTTGAAGAGAAGACAGGTGCAAGCATTGAAATGAGTCTTTCTGTCCTTTCTCTTCTCTCACCTACACAGTTTCCTCTGTGAAACACGTAGTATTTTAGCAAGAAGCATAGCTGTGCCATATCTGTCTAGTATCACTTTTAGTATCACAGTAACACTTTATCTTACAGTAAAGTCCACACTGCAGATTCGAACAAGGGATGTTGAAGTGCGTTGGTATTTTGCTTTGGTTGAGCCAAAAGAAGACTGAAATTGGTAAGAAAGAGAGAACCAGAGGTGAATGACATAGACGGACTTAAAATATATCCTTTGTCTCCATAATGAAGGCATGATGGGTTGTATTCTTCCTTTACAATAAACACAAGGACCTGGAATTGGTGAGTTTGCCTCTCCCAGTTTCAGTCTGCCCAGACATTAGCTGAGTGGTAAATAGAAGCATAAGAAAAAATGTATAGCCTTAGCTCTCTGTGATGTTTTAGTTTAAACTGTTTGCCCCTGCTTTTCCCAGCCCACCTTCAAGCCAGCTATGGCAGCAGAGTGCTCCCATCAGGAGCCAGTCTGCAGAAAATCACACATGCAAGCATTTTGTTGTGACAAGCTGGGAATGAATCTGTCTGTGCAGACCTGTGTGTCTGTGCGATTTTGTGCCTTTGTTGTGGTATAAAGCCTGGAGGGGAGTGAGAGATATTTTCTGACATAGCAGTGGTGCCAGTGCTGGGCTTTCTCAGCCCCACCAATCAGCCCCACCAATTGTGGGTGCAAGTGAGGGTGCCAAAATTGAAGTGCAGCACACCCTGGGTCCCAGAGTCTGGACCTCTGCTCTGCAGAGGGGTGAGGGAGCAATTCAGAGATGCTGAGGATTGTGCACCCACAGTCTCAACAGCCCCAAAGTGCACACTCCAGAGGAAACCTGAAGTCTCGTAACTGAGTGTTAATTATGTCTGAGTGGATTCTAGAGAAAAGGAAAACCATATACTGTATCAGCAGAGAAATGGTTTCACTGTGAGGAAACTAATGATGCTTTTATCAGGAACAATATAAAGATTGCTTTTTTACTAGTGTGTGTCCCACAGGGTTTGGACTATGAGATATTTCTGTATCTGGCTTTAGGTTCCTCTGAGCTTTTACATAATCAAATCAATATAGCTATGATTCACCCTCTGGCAACAACTGCTCCTTGCAAGTTGCTGCTGCTTCTTTAGTGACTGAAGAGAAAATAATTAAATAAATAAATAGAAAGAAACTTATTACAAATCCGTAAACATTGATTTGTTTGGTCTTAGATTTTACTTTTTTTAATTGCCAGTGAAAAAAAAAGAAAGAAGAAAAAGGGTGAGGAGGCGGGAGGACGTATGAATTTGTACTCAATGGGGCAGACAGATTGATAGCCTGATACTTTGAAAAGAAAAGAGTGGATTGATAGGATTTCATGAACCTACACAAAGTATTGTCCAGATACAGACTGAAATGTGGCTGAAGGGCAGATGGGGCAAAGAAGGGCCAGAGGCTGTAAAAGCCGAGTCAGGCAAAGAGTCCAGAGGTGGGAAAATTTGATTTTGCACTAGCAGTACTGTATTGTTTGGGTCTGCATATTAACTTCCAAACTCGAGTTGCCCATCTCCAGTTTCCAAAAAAAAAAAAAAAAAAGAAAAAAAAGAAGGAAAGCAAAAAGACCCCTCAATATTTAAAATGTAAAGATAAAAATAAAAAAAAAATAAAACACCATACAAAAGGACAAACAAAATCCCACCAAAACCAGAAAAGCCAAAACCAACCTACCAAAAACATCCCAAAACAAAATTCAACAACATAAAAGCCCAGAAAAGGTCTGTCTCCCAGAGCTGTTTCTTTCTATGCTGCCACCTTGCAATTCAAGCTCCCTGCCCTTGACCCCTAGCTAATTCTCTTCATTCCAGAAATTTTTCCTCCCCCACCTCCTCTCTTTTCTGGTGACACAGTTATTGTCACAAATATTTTCCCCTTATAGTTCCTGGTGTAACAGAGCACTCTGGCACAGTAATCACACACTAGTGGAATTGACTTGTCTTGGGATCATCTTGTCTTGTTTTTCCCTTGGCTGACATCTCTGTTGCACCAAAACAATGGAAGTACTGAACAAAAGGATCACTGTTTTCTTTTTTTTTTTTTCCACAAAAGAAATCTCATCTCTAAAATAAACCTAATTTCATCCTTTATTAAGACTGTGTGCTGTCAGGCAGGACTTTGGAGGAGTGTGTCCAAGGAAGATGACACTGTTAGAGTGGGAAACTCCTCGACTGGTGTGGCAACCATGCTTGTGAATGTGCCAACTAACTTCCCAGCATATTGTTAATCCTGAGCTAAATTCCTGCTAATCATGCTCTCCTCAGAGACAGACATGTCAGCTGATGTTTGTGAAGTGCCTTGGGAGCTTTGGACAGATGATGTCAGTGGCATTAATTTTGGGGTTTTCAATTTACTTTTGACAAAAAAAGGAAATTACCAGCTTTCCATACATCCTCCTCCTCTCCACCCCAATTATGTATGAATTTTCTTGAGTTTTTCTATACTTTTTTTCCCCAACAAAAGGAAAGGATATGTCCCTTACTATGACCTGGAGTAGAATTTGTTATTTTCCAAGTACAGATCATGACAGAGGGAGTACAGAGGGCTTTGCATGTTACAGACTCATTCACTCCTAACATAAATTTTATTTATTTCTGCAGATCTAGCAGCAAGCTTAATATGGATTCACATGCTCCAAGAGGTGGTTATTCCTTCACCCTAGAAAGGCACACTTTTAAAACATGGGTGCTCTGGGAGAACCTACTGCCTAAATGCAATGGAACTGGCCAAGAAACCTCACAATTTATTTGCAAATAATTTCTTGAGACTCAATGCAAAAAATATTCAATGAATATATTTTTCTATACTTTGACTGAATTATGGAAATGGTTTATTATTCATTGAATAATTTAAGTGAAATGGAGTTCTTTCAGCCATTACTGATCAAATAATAGTGATATACATCTTGTGCTAGAAGAATGGATTATCTGTAGCTGCAGATTCTATGCTGTTTAAATTTTAAATCTCCTTGTTTTTTTTCCAGGTGTCTGATGATAATGACTACTGCTTATGGTTAAGCAGCACCCTCTTCTTGTTGTGAACCACAGGGATGATCTCTCTTTGCTCCCTTTTCCTTCAAATCTCCAGACATCACAGGACTTTGAATTACTGGAAAAATATAAACAACTTCAATCTTGAATGTTGGGGAGCCTTTAACTTTTCAGTTCTTGTAGAGATAGTGATAATACTCTTATGTAAAGTCATATCTCCCTTGTGCCCTGATGTGGTCTTCTCAGCCTCATTTTGGTGGTGTTAATTGAGAGTTTTATCCTGATCACCAATAGCAGACTAAGGGGAAACAAAACTGTTTATTCTATTTTTACTGCTGTAGCTACTACCTTTATTCTAGCAATGTGGACTTTCTTTTCTTAGTCCAGATAAATATAGTTCATATACATATCAAAAGATTTGACCAAATATGAAAATTATGTACAAATGACCTTGGTGTCTGCACTTCTAGGAATGAATGGAACAGTATATAGTCCCGGCTGGTGCAAACTGCCATCCTAACCAATGGACCAGTATCATTAAATCCAGCCTGCTCCTTCTGGCATGTGGGTTTAACTACTGCCGACGCAGGCGCAAACACACACACGCACATACACAATTAGAAAATACACTCTAAAAACCTGATAATACTTGAGGCTTTTAAACTCCTGAGGCATAGATAGATACAAGGTACTAAACCAGGAGAAGGAAAGAAAAGCAGTTTAAAAAAAACAAACAAAAACTAATAAAAAATCCTATAGGAAGGAAACAACACTTCCCTACTCACTTACTCCCTTTACCCTCCCCCACAACCCCATCCACTTCTTAAGGAAGAAAAAATTAAAAACTGGGCTAATTGTTGTGCTTGCTGTGGTGGCTTGCCTGGAAATGAGCCTATGAGTTGAAGGCATATGGTGCTTATGTTGGAATTGTTTTCTAAACAGACTTTTGCCTGTGTGTCTTTTTCACCTCTTTCAAACATCTTGTGCCAAAAGCAGTAAAAACACTGGTGCATTAAACATAAATCAGGGCCCTGTGCCTGCAAAGGACCTCTGTTGTTGGAGGGGGGTTGTTGGACTAGGGATGAAAGGAGACCTACCACCGCATTGATCTGAGGTGATTGTGGGGAGCATATTCAGCTAGGATGCTCCTAGCTAGTTAAGGCAATGTGGAACATTCAAGCAATTAATGAACACATGCTTCAAGTAGAAAGGCTGAACAGGGGATTTTAGTGGATGTGAATGTTTCTTGCACTAAATGTAGTCTAAAATAATACACTTTTATGTATCTGTTTTGATAAAGTATTTTACCTATCTAGAGTATTTTACCTTTCCCATTACAAATCATATACTGACTATTTCTAGAACAGTGTGAAAGCATTTGTTAAATGCTTTTACTAAATGGAGCGGCTCTGCAAGTTAATATAAATTCACTGCAAATTTAGTGTGGGACAAACTGCACTGCATCAACCCTGCAAGAAATTTTCAGAAATCCAAACTTAAGAATTTGTTCTCTGTGTTGCTTATTTGCAAGTAGGTTATTAAGATTTTAACCGTTCCATGCTAAAGGCGTGGTTTTACCTCTGTGATCCCTTCAGACCCCTAAATTATGAGGTGGACCTATCTGCTTCCTACTTGCAACAGAAATTGTCAGTGTAGAAGAAGACTGCTGGAAATTGTTTTTGCAGTTTATGCACTTACATATGTAGTGCGTGACCAATTACATATACTAATGGATATGCATGACCTTTACACAGAGAAAGCAACAAAAAAAACATCTGGGGCTTTTATGTGGGCTCCAGTTGGAAGTTAGTTTAAAGTGAAAGTGTTTGCCCTTATAGTCTCCAGGTATTTTATGCAATTTTTTAATGGTTAGGCATATTAATCTAGGTATCCTAATCTGTCTATTCAGCCAGCTAAATTCCACCCATGAGAGAAATGGGGGACATTACTTATCAAATCACCCTGCCAGTGGGTGGCTTAATTTCTACAGGGTGTCGTACAGACTGAATACTCTTTATAAAGTACTTGGGATTTATTTCTGCTTTTGGAGATCAGGAGAAATCCATCCATGATTTACACCTCAGGGAAGGAGAATAGGTAAGCTACTGGTGCTGCACTTATGTCCTCCCCATCACTCAGCTCTGTGGAAGACTGCTCAGGGACCTTTGCTGAGATTATGCTCAGTCATCTGTTGAGGCATATTTCCTTTGAGGACAGACTCTCAGCTGCAGTACTGTCATCTCTAGCACTGTCAACATCCCCTTGAGCAGGGGGAATAATCCCATCCTCCTCAATGCTAGGGATGGGAAGTGCATGACACATGTGAGTGTGCATAACACCTCAGGTGAATGGGAGCAGCATGCAAGAGAGGTAGATTTCATGTGCAGAATTTTACAGAAAAGGCAATATGGCTGCTCAGAAATCAGTGCTGAATTGGGGCCAAAAAGGAATGGTGCTCTAGTGCTGGGCTCTTTAGCAGATCCTAGAAGACCCATCACTTTTAGAAACTCACAACCCTTGTTCTTCCATAAGGAGCAAAGCCCAGGTGGAAACTCTGACCCAAAATGTATAAAATTTCCTTTCTTCAAAGTGCTTTTATTCTCTTGGCATAGGTACAAATTGTGCCTTGAGGGCCAGATCTGCAAGTGGATCCATATGGAGAATTCTTTATGTGTTGGGAACATCAGTCAAGTCAATGGGACGCTGTGAGGGCACAGAAGCTTGCCAGGTCCAAGCTGCAATTTGAAAAGTGTTTTGTGTTCCTTCAAGGTAAAGGCATACTATAAACCTCAGCAATATTTTTTTTAATAAGAAAACTATTGTGCTTGTGCTTTTATTAGCAAAATTCATGAGAAGACCAAAATCAACATAGCTCCTATACAAGGATTTTTTTTTACCCAACAGGTGGAAGGAATTTTATCTTGTACTTTGAGCTACAGGGAAGAAATAATCTGGTGGATAGCTTATCTGTAACACAGGTATCAGAAAGAGTACAAGTCCTAAGAGATCTAACCTAGTTATATAGTAACATTGAAGGCATTCTGGGCAGTACAAGCTATGCTGTGTCTGTTCAAGGGACAGGATGACAAATTCTTTTTACAAAAAAAACCCACCAAACCCTATAAACTGTTACTTAGTGAACTTGAAAGATCTGGTTATGGCATGTAAGAGTGGTGTGGAACCATAAAGATATTATTGTGTGTGTGCATATATATATATATATATATATATATATATATATATATATATATATATATATCTTTTGTGTTTTCGACGTACTGTTGTTGGCTACAACCTCACCTGATGGAATGAGCATAAATCTGGGAACAGAAACTTCTTTGACTTATTTTCTGTTCTATTTATTTGCTGTATCACCTTGAGTAAGTGACTAAACCTATTTGACAGAGGCTTTATTTGTAGTTGCCTGTTTGATATGTGTGAAGTGTTTGCAGGTCAGTTGCATAAACCTCAAAGGCTCAAGAGTGAAGATGTTCCTCACCTTCACAGAGCAGCACTAAGACTTATCCTAGCATTCTCCTCTCCAAGGGAAGGAAGTTTCTCTGGTCTGCAAAACAGACAACTCAATTCATATTCAAATTAGATCCCCCTTTGCTCTCCTATCTAATGTTATAAAATGAATCTAGATTTTGCGTCAACTAATTTGGGTCCTTCTGTCATGATTGCAATATAAAAGGGAGCTTCTTGCCTTTGATTTTCATTCAAGTATCACAGAGACCTTCTATCTAGTGGGAAGCTAAAAAGGTTAAATAAGTCCAATAAAGGTTAAATGTTATTTTGTTAGATCTCTCTCTCCAGAAGAAGCCCAGCCTTTCCTTTGCAAGCCCACATTTCCCTGTGAAATGCTTGCTCCCATTACATATTTATTGCAAAACAGATGCTGGTTGTTGACATCAGTGAAAGCAGGACTGGACCTAAGAGAGTTACCTATTTTTACTACACATTGTAAGTTCATCCCTCACTGGCAGAGAGGCACCAGATGGGTGGTAGTGGTTTGCATGAAATGTGTACCCCATAGTATTTTATTTTCTTTTTTCTTTTTTCTTTTTTCTTTTTTCTTTTTTCTTTTTTCTTTTTTCTTTTTTCTTTTTTCTTTTTTCTTTTTTCTTTTTTCTTTTTTCTTTTTTCTTTTTTCTTTTTTCTTTTTTTCTTTTTTCTTTTTTCTTTTTTCTTTTTTCTTTTTTCTTTTTTATTTTTTCTTTTTTCTTTTTTCTTTTTTTCTTTTTTCTTTTTTCTTTTTTTTTTTTTGTTTTTTTGTTGCTTGCTCTTGCTCTTTCAAGAAATATGTTAAAATGACTACAGTCCAAGTAGGCATATTGTATATAAAATGAATGACAGCTCCTAGTGCCACCAAGAAAATAAAACCCTTTGTTTATTTAAGATTCTTAAAAATACATTTGGGAGTAGAAGTCACAGAGTTATAAATGAGCTCCCAGACCACCACAAAAAAAAAATAATTATAATAAAAATAATGGCACCATATTCCCTGATAAACCTGTGCCAGAAAAACTCTTGGGGATCAAGTTTTTGTCAGTCCCCAGCTTTTACCAATTTAAATTCTTGGCAGCATATTAAAACAAAATGTAGAAGGTATTTGAGACTGCAATCCCTCAGGTACTAAATCTAGTGTTTCCTGGCACTAGATGAATGTTACTGGAGTTAAAACCTAGCACCATAGCACTAGATCTCCATAGCTGTTCATATTTATACTTAACAGACAAATATGTCATTCTTTCAGTATCCCTTTATACTGCCAATTCTTTCTCATTTTTTTTTCCTCTGATAAAAACAAAGGTGAGAAAGTTCCATGCAGCGACTGACATCATGCTATTTTTATTTGCTTTTCAAACATCTAGGACACACCTTTTCTACCCTGAACATGTTGTGTTACACTACTTTCTAATTACCTACTTGGTAACAAAAGCAGAAAGAAGAGCACGTTATCTGCCAGCTGTATGCACATCCTAAACACACCACAGCAAGTTTCCCACTCTGTATAGGTGGAAACAGAATATTTCTCAGACTCTTGCCCTGAATATCCTGATCAATCCACACTAAGACTGTACTGTGGCTGAGTTAGTCATCTGTTCTCCTCCTAATGCCAGACATCAAGTGAAGTTTTCTCTCTGACAACACCATTCTAATTTTCTCCTTCCCCTATGCTATTCTCTGTCACCCAAGACAGAGGATTTAAAAATCTAAGTCTAAGTTCAGGGGCACTCTCAAGGCTGAGGGCTGCTTATGGAGAGAGTAAAGCTTTCTACTCACTCTGCTCTGCAGGGGTGTCACTGAGAATGCAGACATCAGATTATTTTGAACTAAGTAGCTAGCTCAACCTGTGCTATGGAAATGACTCCTAGTATTACAGCTGATTTCAGGGCAGGTCCGTAATGCCCTCTCTAAAGACTGTATTTTTCTCTTTTCCAGACTTACATCTTTACCTTAGTGTAACCAGCACCTACCATACACAATTTTTTTTACTGTCTGATCAGATCACACTACTCATTTTCACACTACTTCATAGAAGCCATCTTTCTCAATTCTCTTTTTTTACCCCCATACATTTCTGAATCTTCAAGGGGATAAAGAAAGAATTGCTTCCACTGTAAATGAAGCAAATGAAATTTTCAATTCCCAATATTCAGTCACTGCTTTCACCTTCTGACCTTTCCATTCAAAACTGAACTACTACAACTGGTCAAAAAATGAACATAAAATTCCTGGTTATTGGTGAAACCAGATATTTGACATATTCATGCTGTGCCTGCAGAAGTACAGATTCAGCTCCATTGACTTTGCTACCCAAAACCCCCAAATCAACAAGAACAGGAGCAGATAAAATATCTGAAGTAATTTCTACAATAATGGTATGAAATCAACCATTTATATGCTTACTTTCATTCATGCATCCTGATCTTTTTTTCAAAACTGTGGAACTGCCTAGAATATAAATCTAGACAGTGAGTGACCCAGATAGCATCCTGTGTGCCTTCTGTAAAAAAACAGTTCTCTGTATTGCTTGCATTTCCAGGACTCAGTAAGAGCATTGATCTGATGAAACCTCCAACAGGGAGAAAAACAGAAACATCGGTTTCTGCAGGATTATACCTTTTCTTTCAAAGGGATACCTTTGGAGCCACAGAGGGGCTTTCTCCTTGGCTCTGAAGACAGAATTTGGCCCTTTGCAATCTGTTCAATTTCTGTCAGTTTTGCTGTCTGCCTCAATATCTGCCCTTGCAATATGAAAGAAAGAAGAGGCATGTGTGAACCTGGCCTAGGAGAGAATAAGGAGGGAAGAAAGGCTAGGTAAGAGTAGATGGTTATGTATTTACTGTATGATACTCAGCCTTATATTGATTTCACTTATTTGGTGGACTAAACATGAACTTAATAATGAGATCCCGCTTAAGCCATGTGCTTCGCCATTAACTGACTCTCGCATATTGATTAAGATGTTGACGTATCCCAGCATCGTTCAGTGGTAATGCTGCTGAGAATGGGCCTTCTCTCCCTGCATTCTCAGCACTCTCTGTACTGCTGTCACCACACTCCCTTTAATGGATAAAGCTGTCATCCTAAAGCTAGAATGTCTTGCAGGCACAAAGACGAAATTAACTGTTCAATAATTTATGGGACATGGAAAAAACTTTACCCAACAACTTCAATTGATTGCTGTAAGTGTTTTGACTGCACTTGCCTGCTTTGCATAAAGTCAGCTACTTTGCAGAGCCTGATTCCCATTTGCAGTAGTTTCTTGGCCCTCTTCACCTTACAAAATTTTGAAGAACTTTGGCTTGTTTCAAGGAAATTTCCTATGTTATGCAGACCTAATATTTTTTTCTCTTCACTGTAGATTCATGAGAAAAATCAAGATCTTCAATGAGATGTAGTTGGTGAGCTTAGTAAGCAGAGTCTGAACTCAAATGATTTAGATTGGTTTGAGGCTGTCTGTTTTTCCAGCTCGAGTATCAAAAATACAGACGATCGTGGATCATCACAGGCAGGGAAACCTTTTGCACTTCAGATAAATTCAAACCAAAAGTTTTTGAAATATCTTGTTATCTCAGGACCCCTGAAGTGAGATGATAGACACAGTCCAGCTTCTGGAGACAAGAGTTCATATCACAAAAACAGACCACAAAAATTTTAGCAAAAATTTTGCCTATGCAGCAAATGATGTCCCTTCTCAGAATGATACATGTTGTCTTTTTCCCCAGAAGCTGACACTGTATCATGTATTATTAATCAGTGGTGACAAGAACCTAATTCTCCAGTGATTCTAGTTCCTTTCATTAGAGTCTTTAAAAACCAAGTGCTCTTCCCCATCTGGCTGCCTATTCGTAAACGGATTTTTTTTTTTTTGGTAGTTGATACCTTTAATTGCACTTTTGTTTTTTCTCTCAGCGAATTTGGTGTTCAAGAAATAAAACACATGTAATCATTGGTTAAAGCCAGGAGTAACAGAAAAAAGGATGGTGGACAACATTCTGAGACAATTTTCCTTGTGTATTTCCATTCTGTCTTATGAGATCTCTTGCTGTATTCACAGTGACATGTGATGCTTCCATGCTGGATCATAAATTCACCATTAAGAAAACACATTTTTAAGTTTTGGGAGGAATGAAAGATGACAATCAATCCAAAGGATACCTGTTCATTACCCTTGATACCCTTGATAAACAAAGCAGAGTCTGCCATCTTCTAAAATGACAGGAAACGGTAAGCATATGCTTATCCACAGACGTTCAATTTTGGGCAGCTGTAGAACTGTCAAATTTTCCTGTTTCAGGCCCAGGTGGTTAATATATTGTTAATTAATCAAGGGGAAATTGCATTGATCTTCCTATTTATCCAAAGTGCAGCTTTCCAGTGAAACTTTAAGATCAAGCTAGGTTGTGCTGAACTTACCGTAACAACTGTGCAAGGATTGTGTCTGTGGCATTAATTTGGGCTGGTAAGATCAGACATTAGAATATCAAAACCTGACACTTCTAATGGGTTTTGGACCTGAAGTAGTAGGAAAATGTCTTTCAGATGTTGCAAGTTCTTGACTTGCTGGTCTCACAGAAGAGCAGCTGGTCACAACCTGCAGTGAAGTGACATTTTGGAAGACCTGAGAAAATTTAGATTTGCTATAGGGAAAGAAAAATCAGTTTTTAGATTCTTTTATTGGTCAGCATCCAAAGAGTTAACACATGGTTATCTAGGGCCACATCTAGAAGAAAAGGGTACATGCTATATGCAATGTGAAGAGGAAATCAAAACAGAATGAAGCAAATAATGAAATCATATCCAGTTGTGTTTATTTGCTTTTCTCATTTCAAGGTGTTAATCCTGTGTTACTGAGAACATTCCTAGAATATTTCCCAGATGGAGACACAAATGCACCAGTATTTCCTGCCTCTATGTACTTAATTTCAATTTGTTCTCCTTTGAGAAGTTTTTTCTTAACAGTCCCTCCAAGTGGCAGGATGTGTTGATTTCCAGTTTATTGTAGTGCTTGGTAGTTCAGCACCAGCTGTCAGAATTTCCAGTAGTCTCTGCTGTTTGCTGCAGATCCTGTTCAAAGTCCAAGTCTCTGCAAGGATCCCCAGGAGGACTACAGCTGGGCCTGTTTGGATATCAAAGTCCAAATTAAAAATTTATGCCAGTGTTTGAAAAATATCTGACCAAAATCTTGGTATGGATTAAATATCCCTTGCCATGCAAGCTTATCCAACTGGGGCTTGAGGATTTATTTTTAAAGTGAAGAGAGGACCAAATAGCTGCATAAACTGATTTGGGTCAGATGTTTGTTAGCTGAATTATTACTGGTAATGAAACCTTCTAGACCTCACAAGGAAACTAAAGGAGCTGGCTTTTCTCCTTCTCTTTCACTCTTCCTTTTCCTCCCTTCCTTCCTCCCTCCCTTCCTTCCTCCCTCCCTTTTCCTCCCTTCCTTTTCCTCCCTCCCTCCCTCCCTCCCTCCCTCCCTCCCGCCCTCCCATTTCTTTCTCTATTACTATTTTTCTTTTCCCATTTTTCCTTTCTTTCCCCACCTCTTTCCTTCTCTCCCAACTTCTCTTCCTCCCTTTCCTTTATTTCTCTCTTTTTTTGAGCCAGAACTCACAGCAAGTCAGTTGGTCAGCATGAAGCACATAAGGATAACCATTTGCAGTGAAGGAAGCAAACTTTTGTACCTGCCAGGACAAAAATTCAGTCTGGTACATCAAGAACATAGCAGCAAAAATATGTTTCTTTAACAATTTCTTTGGTCCTGCACTTCAGAGATTAACTGAATGCAGACATGAGCTTGCACAGACACCCTTTTGTAATGACTTCTCAGTTCAGGGCTGCAGGGCAGTGCTTACCTAAACTGGTTGAGAAGTTAAAAATGTCTGTAAAAGCACAGCCACTGTATTTTTTTGATAATTACCTTGTTTGCATGTTCCTGCAATATATTGTTTAATTTCACTCATGTATCCGCTGACTTTTTTTTTGCTAAAAGGCCACAGGTTAAGGCAGGGGACACAGACTTGTGGGTCTGTCAGGCCTTACTCTGTTGATTTTTATTTTTTCTGTAGGAAGTAGAGCTCTGAATTAATCCAATTATTTCACAGGGTCTTGAGTAAAGAATAAAATGTCTAAATTATCCCAGTTAGGTCTACATGGCAATAGTGGATCAGCCGAGTTAGTCTGGTTTGCATCTTTTCTGTAGAAGAAATTCCGAAAGTTTTTGGAGAGTAGATCCTTCACCCCAAAAGCTCATAAGAAAACAGAATTCCCCAGACTTGATCCTGCTCCATAAGAAGTCTTTGTACTCTTCACATGAATGACTTTTATTTGTTTTGATTATACCTCCCACTTAATATATTTGCCACTCCCTGTTTTATTGGTAAAAAAGAGAGCAATTGTTTGCTATCCACCTCCTCTTCTGTGTCACCATGATTTTACAGATAAAAGAATGAAGGGTTTCAAGCTTGCCTGAGAATAGTATTTTCATGCCAAATGTGGGGTTCAGACTAGACAAGCAGATACATCTGCCCTGCAGCTATGTCTAGAAACACCAACTCTGTCTTACAGAGTGAGAATAGCATTCAGCCCAAGAAACCTGTGGCCCCCTCTGTGTAGTCTTTGCCAAACCCAGGGAGGCTTTGCTGTTCTCCAAAACATGCTTGTCCAACTCCTGATGGATGCATGAGAGCAGGGAATTGCCAGCACAATAGGGGTCTGCAGGGCTTTTTGGCCTCCAGCAAGGCACCTTGGAGCATTTCACCCAGGACAATGGAAGTTACAACAGAGAGAAGCCACCAGAAGCTTATGTGAGGAACCAGCAGCAACTCAGACTGAGGCCCCTTGGCAGTAATGCTGCTCATGAAAGCACAGAGGAGTCTCCAGCCTGAGTCCTTAGTGGGGTGGACCCGAGAGCAGGAGCATGACCATCCGCTCCCTCCTGTGACTGCCACTGCCCAACAGCCCTGCACAGCTGCCAGCCACCCTTACAGATGTTGTCTGTAGGCCAGTAGCTAACAAGAGCATCCAGGCAGCTCCGTCACAGCATGTGCGAGCACTGCTGCACATGGGGTCTGATGTCCCTTGGAGCACCCCTTGCCATGGCAGGTGAGCCCCAGCATGCTCTGGTGGCTGACCTATTAGTGGAGGGTGAGAAGAATAAAACAAGGGGTGGACTGGCATCTGGCCAAGAACCGAGAGGTTTGCTCTCAGCCTTGTGGCTTCTGGGGAAGTTTTTCAATTATTATTACTAATTTTTTACATAAGACAGGATGTGCTGTGCATCTCCTCTTCCTGACCAGGCTCTGTAATGAGCACAGAGGCAGAGACATCCAGAACTCAGGCTGGTGGCCCAAACCTGTGTGATAGAGAGGGTTCACAGCCTCAGTTTGTGTGCTCTGCTCCTGCAGACAAATAAGGATGACACCCCTGGGAAGTGCTCTTTTGTCTCTCACATGTCTCTGAGGGCCAGACAAGAATACAGCCAGTGTTTATGTTCCCTGTCTTTCCCTGTCTTTCCCTGTATTCTGTCCCTGGACCCCTGGATATGCTGAGCCTTGGTGGATGCAGAGGGTTTGCAGCTGGCCTATGCAGGCTGGGGTTGTCTGTCCCCCATGCCCTCCAGCAGACCTATCTCCAGCCCCAGCCAGCCCCCATGAGTGAGAGATGTGTGGTGGAAAGCCATCTCTCTGCTCTCTTGCAGGCCTCTGATGAGCTGAAGGTGGCCTAACACACAAGATGTGGGGGTTTTGCTTCTACATGGTGACTGTGTTTTGGCTTTCTTGAGCCAATTCCCAGTGAGAAATGTTTTTAGATAGTTTATCTTGTTTTTTTGGCTTCCCAGGAGGGGAGCAAGACTCTGGAGAGTCGTTAAAGCATGAGCTGGCTTTCAGGACTTTCTGCTAACTAACAGCCTTTTCCTGTGAAGCCAATCCAACTTGCTTGCACTTCACAACAAAAAAAGGTTTCTTCACGTGTCAATAATGAAGTATTTTGTTGCTTTATAGCATGTGTCTTTCTTCTCTGGGCTTCCAAGCCTTGGGGAAGGGGTTTATTCCTGTAATTTCTTTCTTTTCTTGTTGGCTCTTTTTCACCCAACAGTGCACTTAAGGGGCCCATGCATGGTGGATATATGAGTAAATTGTTAGTTTCTATAGGGAGAGTCTGGGTTCAAGGACACAAGCCTAATATGGTCATTGCATAAAGAACTTTTATGGGTTTATAAGAACACAGAGCTAGGCAGATGACAAAGATATCAAAGAGCTGATGCAGGAAAAACTGGGTACTTGATGCACTGATGTTCATCTTGCATTTGGTTGAACAAGGAGCAGTTGTTGCTGGAGGAACATTTTATGAAGTAATCACTGTTCTGAGGAGGAAAGGGAATCATCCACTCCCACTCCACCATAGCTAAATGTTAAGAAATACATTAAAAATTATATTTTTTAATTCCCAGACAGAGAGAAGAGGTGGTTTGGCTGTAGCAGAGCAGGGGAATCTGGCCCAGAGTAGCATACAGACATCAACAAGAGGAACAGATATCACGAACTCTCATGAACTACTTCTATCTTAGGATTGTCTTGTGTGGCATTGTTAGGACCCCTGGACCAGGAGTGCAATGTCTTTTCTACAGGAGGTTCTACAGGACCCCACAGTGGACAAGAGCAGTGTGACCATCTGTGTGTCCCCCCACATGGATTATTTGGTCTCTACATAGCAAAGACTCCTTCTTGCGATCAGAAGATCATGGCTGCAGCCCTGCAGTGTGGCAGGTGTAGAAATGTGAGTCTTGCCTACATCCCCAGCAGACCCCAGAAGTGAACACAGCCACTTCACTTCTTCTCTTGACGTTTTTTGCAGACTTCCTTATTTATGCCTTCTTGCCCAAGCCCAGTGGAAGTCAGTTTTGAAATTCCCATTGGCACCTCAGTCTGTTTATCACTTGTTCTGCATCTTACTTCTCCTCATGGCCCTGCAGTCACTAGCAAGAATGAGCTTATGAGGAAAGTAGAATATTTCTTACTGAAATAACTTGTGGCAATGAATAGGTGAGAAGTAGGTTGAATTTTCATTGGGAGGATGTTTATCCTTGTTGAATTTCTTCAAGATAGCCCTGCTCACCTTTAAGCATATCTTGGGGTTAGAGAATGCAGATGATTTTTAATTCTAAGACTTGAGATCTCTCCCAACCTTTTTATTATTCTTCCTGGTCTTCTTGGGTCCCTCATAATTTTGCCTTTTGTGTGCACTATTTTGTGGTGCTTTACAAGAAAACCTAGGAAAGATAACCTGTCCTCCTCTGGAAGTTTGTCTTCTTTCCCTACTTCACTTTATTTCAGTGGAAGCCAGACTGGTTTGCATGCATCCTTAATCAAAGATCCTAAATTGAGCAATTGATCAAAAACATGCTGGGACATCCATGTATTGCAACCTTCTCAGACCTACTGTTTCATTCTCTTCTGGCCTGTCTCACAATTCTTGGCAGGGACAAGTACAGCTCAGGAAAGGTCTTGGGAGTGTGAGGTTGTATTTTCTTGAGTTTCTTAGTTTTTTGTCTTAGCGATTACCAAGAATGCATATTCATTCTGCTTCCTGAGGTTTCCCAGGTTTTGTTTTTGTAGGTCATAGATACTGTTTCTAAGCTGGGGTATACCATGGAAATATTCATCTTTTCTTGTGAGAGAGGATGCAGAATTCTGAATCACTTGTTTTGAGATGCAAAAACAGATGAAAGAGTTAAATGAGAGAAAGAAAGTGTGTATGGGAGAGTAGATTGTATTAGTGACTTAGGCAACCCAGTAAAGATCTGAGCACAAGGACAGGCCACAGGAGAAAGATAATTTGGGCAAATATGGTAGGACCTGGAGTTTCAGCCATTTTTTTTCACCCTTATCCACTTTTCCCACTTCTCTCCACCCATCCAGCAGCTATAGCTTCTCTGACTCCATGGGAAGAGTGGCAATCTTTTCTGGCATTGAATTATGGCAGGCAGGAGCTCTTAGTACTGAGTTTACTTGAGGGTCTTGGATGGAAACATCTGGAAGTTTATTCTTGATCTGAACCAGTGGGGCTTTGCAGACATAAGGGGCCAGTATCTTTATACCTACATACATCACGGGGGTAAGAATTGTATACCAGAGCTCAGTGTACAAGATCACTTTTTGCAGTCATCCTATACCACATGATTGTGTCTGTTACTGGTCAGATAGAGTATCTGTAAATATATATAACCTGAGGTTTGACAAGCCAATAGGCTTGGCACATGTGTGCACATTCTCACCTGTGAATCTTAGCTCAGCTCACAAGTGTGACTGCAGTGGTACAGCACAGGCCACGTTCTGATCTTATTCACACCTGTGCCAATGCAGAGCAGATCCACCGATGCCAAACTGTTGGTCTAAATGCTGGAGTTTCAGCCTGTGTCCTTAGCTGGAGTTTCATTTATGTCCAGCATAAGAAAAAGTTGCATCTAAACACTTTCCTACGGGGGGCTCTGCATGAAAAACCAGAATAATTAGACAATTGTGAACCAAAGCATAGCCAAAATTCTAAACTGTTTTGAGAACTGGGATAATGTAGCAAATTTTTAACTATTCCTTTGCTGGTGGTTGGTTTTGTTTCATTAAATCCAAAATGTCCATAGTAAATTTTTACTGGGTCTGATGGTAGGTGGGATTCTCTATTCAATGTCTTCTTATGAGATTTTCCACCTATATATGTAGAATACACAAGACCATCATCAGAGGTTATAAATCAGGCAATGATATCCAGTCTCTCTCTTTCAAACATAAGGGAGAGTTTCTGTTTTTTGAAACAAAGTGCCCAATATCTAAGTTAGACTTTCATTTATGTCCTCAGGGTGTTAACTGCTCCAGCTTTGACTCACTTGGATCTTAGCAAACTGGGTCAAAGAGACTTAGTATAATGATGTATTGCACAGCTATTGGTATCTTCTGGAATCTTCTGATTTGATCCTTTCAGTCTGAGGATTGAAGATCTTCAGACTGAGATTGAAGATCTGAACAAGAGTTGCTTATGTGTAGAGACAGGAGCTGCAGCTTTGTAGTATATTGAAAAAGGAGCTGAACATGGGCAAATGGAGAATGGAATAAATGGGAGGAGTATGGAGATAAGTTTAAAAGCAAGATGATGACAAAGAGTGAGAAGACTTCTCAGGGTCAGACAGGATCTGATAAAGTTTGACAAAAGCCTCAAGATACTTGGAGGTGTTTTCTAAACCTTCCAGCCTTGCAACATTCTCCCATCATAGTCTGGAGGTAAAGTGATTTATGAATATAAGTAGTTACACAGTTCTCTGTGATCATCTTGATAAGGTAAATATATCACCCAGCAGGAAGCTACACTACACACTGGTCTCCTTCCTAAGAGAGAAATTCAATGTTGTGGGCCCCAGATATCCCTTTCTCACATACTCAGAGCATGCAGTTTAGATCTTCATTAAAAAATGTCCCATTGAGATGTTTAAACACAGATCTCCCTGTAACCGTGAATGTTTTGAATTGCCCTCCGTCCAATTCCTCTCCATTTAATTGGTATAAAGCAGCTTCCCCTTGGCTACTTCCTCCCTTGAAATTACATAAGTAGCCTCACTGGAAAGGCATAGGTAAATATTTCACATTGTGCACCATGGATTAGGAGCACAGCTCCCATTAACTGGAGCTGGAATCACTCGGCTGTTTTCCCCCTCACACTGTGTTAGAAATGTACCCTACAGGATGGAGAGACTGGGCTCCCAAGTGCCATCTTATGAAGAAGGTGTGGAACACTTTCATTTAATACTGCATGTGTTTCCATTAGTAGAATCAATTGCTCTCTGTCCTCAGTTTTAAGACTCCCTGTTTGTCTCTAGTACAGCTTTGTTTCCACATGCCTGCCAATCCTCCCTAGTCCTTCCATCTGAGCCTACAAAGTTTTGATGATACAACACCACAACATCTTGGCTTTCATTTGATTTAAGATTTGTGACCGCAATTACAGACTGAGTATTTCTATGGGCTTACTACTGCATAGGAAGGCTTTTGTGCCCAAGGTATTGTCAGTTTGGCATGGCAGCTGAAGAGATGGAAATATAGCAGAGGCTTGAGTATCCTGAAACCCGACAAGTACATAGGGAAAAAACTTGACTGCTACTTTGATTCAGAGTACCATAGCAACTGTCCATACTGGCATGACTCTTTCAGGCTGGAAAATTTATGTATCTGTATAAAGACTAAGCAAAAACCAGCAGACACTCATCACATATGTAAAAATAAAGCTGTGGTCAATGTGGTGTACACTGTGGTCTGTTACTGCTCTGGGATATGGTGTCTCTGCTGCTTGCATGGCTATGGTGTAACTACTTGTTAGATACCATTCCTCCTATACAATTGTGGTGAAGGATGTCACTAAACTTCATCTTTACCACACTCTTCTTTGCTTAGGAAATTTATGAAGAAAATGGCTTGTTCCAAGTAGTCTGTGCAGGTGAGGTCATGTCATGGCAGCTAGAAAGTAACTTAAAAGTAACTTTCCACTTGTGAAAACATGAAAGTTATTTTTAAAAAATCTAATTAAATTTTTTAACTGTCAAAAAAAGTAAAATTTCTTTTTTATGTAACATTATTAAAATTTTTTTAAAAAGTGCATTGAAGAGTTGTACTCTAAAAATTTAAAATTCTACAATGGCTTGCATAACCTTAATACTTTGCTTTACATTTTGAGCTCATTCAGAAATCATGGATTAGATTTAACATTTGTGTGAGAAGGGAAAAAATTAATCAAAATTAGATAAAACACCAGAAGAATATTTGTACAAAGCAGTGTGATGTTTTTCAACTTTTTCAAACAGCAACAGTGTGTTGCTGTTTTTTCCCCACAAAATATCACTGAAATAAGTGTGCTCTTTGAAGGTGTTTTGATTTTTTAAATGAAATTCCTTAAGAGAAAATAACTATTAGTTATTTTCAACAGCTTGATCCCGCTATGAAATTCTATATATGAACCACTTTCAACACAAAAATCTTTGCTACCTCCTTGCTGATCTGTCTTTTGTTTCATGTGCATTGCTAATAAGTAATGAAAATGTTACAGCCTTACAGCTTGTTTTGTGGTTGCAATTACGTAATCATTATTAATGAAGCAACAACGTCAAAACTGTGTGAAACCAAACTCACATTTAAGCACTTACAATAAACAGATATAAAACAACAGATGTCTCAGTTTTTGTTCTCCAATGATTTCATCCCTTGTTAAAAATAAATGTCTGGTTTAAAAAAGAAAAGGGCTTTTCTCAACTCTTACAAATTAATTGAAACCAGAGCCTTGTAATACAAGCAAAGAGCCCTCTTTTTCTTTTTTTTCCTCCTTCCCAAAATTTGTTTGTGAGGATATTGTTATTCAGTAAGTGATAAATTCACTTCAAAGCAATCCAGAAATCTAGGAAGTCAATGGTGTAATGGTCATCTGTCCCAACTGAAGTGTTAGCCCCTGATAGCAATCAGAGATGTAGCCAAAATGCTAGGCTTGCCTCATGCCTTGAACACCTTGAAAATGTTTTATGAGAGAGATGGTTTCTGTCCCCAGTTTTGGTTCAGACAGTTGATACTGGTTAGTCACAAATGGTTCAGATTTCAGTCAGAATATGCCAGTAGGTGCAGGGAGGTCTCTAGATCTGGGGAACCTCAGAAAACCAGCATTCGGTTTTATGTAAACATCAAAAGTCCAGATGCTTATTTGAACCATCCACATCTGTTGAGTCTGCAAAACTGGGCTGGATATTTAGCTGGGATAGGTTTCCCTGGAAGATTTCATAGACTTCATAGCTGAACTTGTGGCCAGAAATACCAGAGCTTCTTTTGGTATTTAAGTACTTTTATTTCAGTGCTAAATAGGAATATGCTACATTTTATGAGCGGGTAAGATATGCAAAAATTCAAAAACTTTGCAAAAATCCAGATCTAGTGAACAGACACTGAGAACAAAATACTTATTAGGAAATGAAATGTCTAGTAGCAATTTGTGAAGAAAAGCAAAAATATATCAGAATTTGGATAGTTTTTTATTTAATTGAGGAATAAAACTCAATCTACCCTTTCCCACCTTAAAATCTTTGATAAATTATTCTTTGCAATAAAAAATAGAAAAAAACATTATTTTAAACTTTTTATTCAGCTTCTTGAAAGGCAGCGTTTAAATTTAGGATTTGGAGAATACTTTTCCCCCCAGTCCCTCTGGCACTGGAACAAGTGCAAAACAACTGTCTTTGCACTTTATTGCAGATCTTGCACAATTTTAAACACACAAACTGAAGTCCTTGCAAATTGCATTCTGAAAATATAGCACATTTATGCTTACAGCACTATAAGCCATGACAAGATGTTTTGAACAATCTGTTTTCTCAAATTAGATTAACATCATGGAGAAGCACAATCTGCTCATTGACACCGAAGGTATGAGAAAACCTCCAGTGTTTTGTGTCCCCCTTCAGGACATTTCTTTGGCAGTAGGCATTCACTGTCTATGTCATAATGAAGGATGTGGTACACTTTTAGAGCTGCTGATCTTTAGAAGAATCATCAGGCTCCAAACAGCCCTGTTGATAATCAAGCAGTAAAAATATAGGCAGCAGTTGAGGGTCCTTGGCAACATTATGCTCTCTGGTCACACAAAATAATGCATTCAATCCACTTTTAAAGGTGGTGGGTGAGAAGCTACCTACAATTTGTCTGCACTAAACTATCAATATGTAGTGAGCCTTAAGTCACTACTCCCAAAAACTGTCACAGAAATCTTCACCAGTACAAAAGATTTGCTAAGAGCTAACACAACACTTTTATGCCTAGTGCTCTTGAATGGGGAAGTACAGACTTTCCTATCATAAGATTCCCCTTTTGTGCAGACATTATTACAATCATATCGTTTGTGCATAGTGTAAGTACTTTCACATTCACAGTCTCCCAGAAACTACCAATTAAACTTTCTTCTAAATTTATTTATTGTATACTTTGTTGTACAAAGCACAATTTTTATTATCTGAGAGAGCAAACTCAAACCCCAGGAACCTGAAACTGAGAGTGACCTATAATTTTAACCTTCAATCAACATTAACACACGTGACTGTTTTGTTTTGCTAGGTTTTGCACATTATAATTGTATTTACAAAGAAATTCCTTGAAAGCATGTGTTGTGTTGAATGACTGTATGCGAACAATTTTGGAACTAGGGAACTTTGATCTTTGACTTACAGACTGCAGGGCAAAGGTTAAAATCATGAGCTTTGTTGTCCTGTTGGCAGCAGCTTCTTTTGAAGCTTCCTGCTTCCAGTGAAAGTGATATACAGCTATATACACAATCTCATTCTTTGCTATTGTTTGTAAAGGAAAAACAATTAATCCTGTAACTTTTAGTATTTAATCAACCTTTTTAGATAACATGAGCAGGAATCTGACTCTTCTTGCATCTATACATGTGTAGAAGTGAAAATGGAGCTATTCTCAAAAGACTTATTTGTGTGCATAGGTAATGTGCAGAGAGAGAAGCTCACTGGTCATTTGCAGATTTACATAAGGCAATTTGGTTGTTGTGCAGGCAACTACTTATTTGTGCAAGACAAAAGCCCTGTATAATAATCCAGGTTGGAAACTTTTGATCGTAAGAGATTTTGTTAAATACTTAGACATTGTCATTCCAATGGGTTGTAGGCATTTAATAACAACTCTACTGAAATGAGACAAAAAATAAAAAGGGTCTTGTAGCTGTAATGGGAATCCACTGTGTGAGACTTTGCCATGAACCAACTATATTTATATTGCCTTTTACATAAAAAAAAAGATTAAGTGTGCCAAAAGAATTTACTGAAATCTTATAATATCAGGAATTTTGAGTGCCCTGCAAAGTGGAAACTTCACAGTTACTCAGACCATAAGGCTGGGATATTTTCTTACTCCCAAGCAAAGCCATGAACAGCATCTACTCCTTAGGATGGTGTCTGAGGCAGACCTTGCAGACTAAGACACAGAGCAACAATCAGTGGTGTAAGGTTCTTTGCTATTAATTGGCAGAGATTTACATGTTGCTAAAGAATTACAGCTGTTTCATACAATAGGTAATAAATGAGCAGGACAAAACAAATGAGTGGAGCAGTCCTGTCCTGCTCCACCCAAACCCCTGCCTGGTATTAATTATCTAGTCTCTTGCAGCCTGTCAGTCCCATTAACTTCAGCTTCGGGCTTTTGTGTGCAAGTCTTTTAGACCCAAGCAAACACACTGGTGACAAAAGCAGCAGCCAAACAAATAACTAGAGTGTAATTTTCTGAGAAGTTGTGAGTAATCAAAGCTTCCTAACAATCCCGAATTTTCTCTATCTCTTTTAATCTGACACCCTCTCAGTCACAAAGATTGTTCCACACCTTTCTTCTCCTTCAACACAGAATGTTACACACACTAAATGTCAAAATATGGCATGAATTGTATCCTCTAAAAACTATTTTCTAGCAAGGCTTGGCTACCGTTTTACAGTTGAATGCATGGCAAATACTGCAGTCTTCACTCTGGTTCTGGTTTCGCTGTGTATTTTGCAGTATGTATTTTCTCATTGTGATGTCTGGGTGCCTCTCAGAGGAGCCCCAGGTTGTAGAAAACCCTTGTTTACACAAAGCTCAAATGGAAAAAATACAAGCTGCCTTCTAAACACTTTAAAATAGCACTTTCTAATGCTTCCTATAGGTGATGATGACACATTTACAATGTTGATTTAAAGGGTAGAGGGAACACAGTTCTTCCTGACACCCCAAATGTGAATTTACTGGCCCACCCTGTCACCAGAGCCACACTGAAATGGCTGCCAGCAGATCTCAAGTGGCAGGTACATAAAAGTGAGCAAACAGGCGGATGGTGACCTCTGTGGTTGTGAGGAAAACCTTTGAAGTCTCCCCTACTTTCTGTTCCTCTGGGGTGGAGTCACAGTCAATGTGAAACACGGATCCTGCAGTTCCTGAGATACTTGGTTCAACAGTTCCTGAACTTTCTGTGAACCATTTTTCCCCAGGTTTGCTGAACCAAAATACAATCTAAAGATTTCCTTCATTTCTTTACCCCATCCTTCATTCACTGTTTTTTGTTGGAACTAATCTGACTGTAAAGCTTTTTCAGACTTCAGAAGTTCTAATTTCTCAATCACTTGGTCTGACATGATCCTGATTTTCTTCAATATTTTGTCTACCCCAGGGAAATTTATGTCTGTTCCTGGCATTTGTCTCCTATCTTCCTTTGTGAACACAGAGGGGAAGAATTAATTTAATCTCTCTCTCTCCCCACCCCCTCCCCTTTTCTCTCTGCTTCTCCCTTCCACAGTAAAGTCTTCTTCTGTCAATAAATTACTTCTGCCACATCCAGGGGGCCAACTATCTCTTCTTTCTTTCTTCTCTGTATTTCTTAATGGGTGGCTTTTTAATTTGTTTTGTTTTTGTTTCTTTTTTTTTTTTTGTGTTTTGTTTTGGTTCATTGGTTGGTTTTTAAAGTCTTATTTATCTTTTTATAGATAGCAAGATATTTTCTAATCTTCAGATTTCATTCTCTTATTTTGTTTCCTTTGCTCCATTATTTCCATTCCTTCCGGTCCTTTCTACAGTCCACCCTGGACTTGATCTTTTAAATTTTTCACATGTTCTTTCTTCACCTTTGATTAGTTTTTCATTTCCTTGTTCTTTATTAGGTGTTGGCAACTCAGTACTGTAGGTGGCATTTCCCTTTTTTTCTCTCCCTTCTCTCATCCCTAGTCCGTGCTGAACCACAGCCCAGAATGATGTCAGGAGAGCATTTAGACACCTTTCCAAGATTTGATACTGACCACTCAGCTCATTAAAGGTCTTAAAATATATTTTGCAAGAATGGGTGCATTAACCCCTGCATTCTGGACCGATTCCAAATGCAATGATTACTTACTGCCTACCCAGACTCCCCTTACAGTTTCAATGGGATAGATTAATCTTTACCTGACCTGTAGCATGGCATTACTGTCAGTATGTAACACTTTCCATGCCAAAGGTGGTGGAAGGGGAGGTTATTTTTCTCCTACAAGAGGTTCTTTTCTAATTTTACAGTGCAAATAATTTTGAAAGGAAGTACTGCTTTTCCTTTGTATTCCATTTTTTTTCTTCCAGTAATTTGTAGACATAATTCTTGCATAGTAGGTGTTCAGCCTGCAGGTAGTACTTCTTTCCTCCTCTTTTTCTCCATCCCCACATATACTGCTTAAAAGTGATGCACTGCTTAAAAGTAACACCATCCCTATTTTCTTCTCTTTACTCTCTTACACAGTTCAGATGACGTGCAAGTCAGACTGTTTATACCCACCACAGCAAAATCAGCTTCAGACAGCAATTCTTGCAGTGGTCTCCAGTTACATATATTCAAGAGGAACTGCAACAATCATAGAAAGCATCAAACTCAAAAATTAATCCCATGATTACATATATGAAACAAGTGTTAGCAGAGGCAAGGGAAGAGTAGGAGAAGAAGGCACACTGGGATATAAAGTTTGCGTTGTCAGTCCATACAGTATAAATGGAAGTAGCAAGCTTCTTCCTCAGAATAGGTGTTTGAGAAAAGCTTCAAGAGTGACATGAACTGGAGAGAAAACACCTTTAGGAGTGCCGAAAGCATCCCTAAAGGTTGAGAGTTAACTAATAATGAAGAAGTTTATTTAGGTTCAACTCCCATGACTGGTTTGTGACCTTTATGGTCTTCTTTATTGTTCTAAAATAAATGGACAAAAGTGTTCCTTTCTGAACTGCAATTGTTACTAACAGCCACATTCTGTCCACATGGCTCCCACCATGATCTGACTGGATTGTAACAGTTGACTGACCCCAGATGAAGAAGTCTTCTATTAAAAATTCTTTGACTTCCTTTTCACTTGATCCCACAGTGTAGCATTTTGACTTCTGAGATGTTGAAAAAAATAGAACTAATTTTCATACTATTTCCCCTCCTTTTTCCTTTAGTTCCCCTCCTTTTTCCTTTTTTCTAACATTCCTGAACACAAGACCTGCCTTACTTTTCTGTCCTAACATTATCTAAGGCCTTTACCCGACCACTATCCATGAACATTCACTTTTCAACAGTTTTTCCTCCCCTTCCCTATGGCCTTTTATTATCTATTTCTCTATTTTCCAGCTGCTCACATACCTTGCTACTCTATTCCCTTCTGCTATTAGATGCAGAATAGATGTAGGTATAGATAAAGTCCATAGATATATCTTGGGACTCTCCTTTCTTCTAGCCTGAACTCAGCATTACAATTGTTTCTGTTCCTCACTGTATGTAGCTTCCAGACAGTCCTTTTTGTCTTTTACATGTACGGATCTTATGTTGTTTCCCTATGCCTAAATTTGTCTAAATGTCTAAACTGTGGTTCTTCCTTCCTTCCTTCCTTCCTTCCTTCCTTCCTTCCTTCCTTCCTTCCTTCCTTCCTTCCTTCCTTCCTTCCTTCCTTCCTTCCTTCCTTCCTTCCTTCCTTCCTTCCTTCCTTCCTTCCTTCCTTCCTTCCTTCCTTCCTTCCTTCCTTCCTTCCTTCCTTCCTTCCTTCCTTCCTTCCTTCCTTCCTTCCTTCCTTCCTTCCTTCCTTCCTTCCTTCCTTCCTTCCTTCCTTCCTTCCTTCCTTCCTTCCTTCCTTCCTTCCTTCCTTCCTTCCTTCCTTCCTTCCTTCCGCAATGAAAAGTACAATTAGAAGTGGTAGCAAAAATAGAGTATGGAGAAGATTTCTACCATGACTGAAGATCTGTTTTACAGTATCTTATTTTCTGTTTGGAGTAATTGTTTACATAATCCATGGTGTGATCAAATATTTCTTTAATGCATTCACAATTGCTTGGTTTATTTTACACAGTGAAGCATCATGCTATGTTGTGTCTCATCACATTGTTAATCAACATAACACAATACTGGAAATTAAACATGACAGTTAAATGGCAAAAGACAAATACATATTTTTAAATTAAAAATACCCTATCAACTTAATTAGCATCTCTCAGCACTTTCTAGGTTTTATTTACAAACATGGTGGGCCAAATTCTTTTCTCAGTTGTAACCATGCAAACATCTATTGCATATGTCTGAGAGTTAATTTTTTGCTGTGTTCGCACTTCATTTTTATAGACAATGTCAGCTATATTCCTTTCAAGGTGTAATGCCATAAAATGAAATGTGATTAAGATGGGGATTGAACAACCAATATATTGAAGGCATCAGTGTGAGGTATGTGACTGCAAACAATGAATGGAGAAAATGTGACTGAGAACAAGGCTGAAAGACTCAACTCAGTCTTGTGAGTTATGGGATTTATGAATGAAAAAGTGATATGTCTGAAAAAAAAAAAAGGAGGAAGGAATTGATACAGTGAAAGGGACTCTTCCCTGGCAGCCATTCTCATGCATGTAGCCTTTATGCAGTGGCAGTGACTTCTCTGGCTGACCTTGGCTTTTTTTTTATGGCCATTTTGAAGAAGGATCCCTGAGCCAATGATTACCAGACTTAGAAGTACTTGTTTACAAAGAGGCGATGCTATTACAGGATAGATCTTACTGAAGGGCAAGCAGATTGTAGTGTAGTTGAGGTGTGTCTGAGAAAGTTAACCTTGCTCAGCTGAAAATCTAGGCCATCACCTGGCTCTGGTGAGATTGCATATGTGTTTGTGTGCAGTAGTGGGTGTTGCTATTTATCTTCACCTACCAGCATCTATGAGTCTTGTCCTGTCTTGTCAGTTTCTCTTCTGAAAGTTCACATTGCCCTTCCTCTGAACAAACCAAATCCTGGGAGACAAGCCATCACTGTTGTTCTTTGTCAAATGTACAGTCCTGTGGGAAAAGGATGCAATAAACCCGCAGAAAATCTTGAGGATGGACTATTGGTACATGCTTCATATCATGAGATGTATGTATTTATAACAAAAAGTAAGAACTCTTAACGCTGTACTTACCTACCCTTCCTCTTAAAAGCACATGAAAAATGCAGCCATTCTTTCAGAAGGTTCTGTCGAAACAGGTGACTTTTAAAAACTTGTGCTCTCTATAGTTTATAACATATTAATAATGGATTTTAGCTTAAGTGATTTTCTGGAGAGGAGCTGTTAAAAGAGGCAGAGGGAAAGATTCTGATGAATGCAAAATTGCTATGTACACTACATTTTAACATCTCCTAAGAAAATGTAAAACCACAGTCCTTCACAAGGAAGAGCAGTTAAACTGTAAGTCATAAAAAAGTGCTTTCAGAAAAGTTTGATCTTAGCTATTCCATTATTTTAATTCAATAAAGAAAATGAAGTAATTACTTTTTAAAAAGAAACAAGCATAAGCACATGACCAGTTGAAATACACATAGTATGATTACTTGCAACTGTTTTTCAAGAAGGCAGGCAGGATTTAACTGGGTGGTTTTTTTTCTTTTTAAACACTTCAGATCTGTTTTTACGATAGGTTAAAAATTCTCAGTGGCTATCTTGTTGTGTGACAGGAGTTTACAGCATTAGTTTCACCAGACAAGGACTGGTGGAGTAAAATTAGTCATGTATGTAAATTATAATCATGCTGAATAGTTGTATGTGCTCATTTAACCATTTTAACAGTGTGTGATGTTATCCTCTCTGCAGGACTAATAAGCATTAGCCATAATGAGGTCAGTCAGTCAGTCAGGCATTATCATGGGATTTAATTGGGACACTGGTCTCTGCTGAAGTGAAAATTAATAACTTTTGTCAATGTTCTGGCGAAATGTTCTGTCTTATTAAACTATGAGGGTCAATTAGAAAGCATTATGTAATAAAGTCCCCAGCAGCAGAACTCAAATTGAGTTATACCACAGTCATTATTCCAGGACGATTGCATTTGAAAATGGAAAACCAGCATGCCATATGGAGGGCGCAGGTTATATTTACAAGCATTGCATGTTAAAACTTCGGCAAGAAGGAAACAATTAAATATAATACTGAAATAAATCAAAGCACTGAAAGTGCCATGTTGTGCCAGGCGCTTAATATAGCCGGCATACCCCTAGATGCGGCTAGGCAAAATGGCACCTGTTTATAAGCCTTGTTTGGGTTCTGTCAGACAACATCCTCCCTCTGGATTGCTCCAATGATTTGAAGTCTGGGGCACACCTGGAAGGCTCAGCCAGGCACGCTGACTCATATAAATAACAGTTTATTGTATGGTTATTAAAGCCAGAGATTGCTTTTATTAAAGTGCAGTTATCATGATACATCAAATTAAAGAACTTTTAAAGCATGTTTAACGGCCTCTGATATTCCCTGTTCTGTCATGTTTTGCAGTACTTGAAATGGGGGAGATAAAAAGACTCTGTTGGCTCTGGTGTCTAAAGTCAATGCCAGTAAAGATGCAGAGGGGCCAAGAGGGAGGCAAGTAGGTTTTATAGGGACAGTGACAACATCAGAAGAACACACAATCAATCACTTTATTGTTTCTGAGGATTCCTTCTTACCAAAAAGCAGTACTATTTCATGCTAAATTCTTTTCCCCCCAGAATTTACATTCCAAAAACAATTGGAAATAAGTAGCACCATGCAATCATGCAATTGTTACTGTTGGAAAAGACATCTAAGATCATTGACTTCAGCTGGTAACCTAACACTGACATGTTAATGGCTAAACCATTTCCCCAAGTGCCATACGCCTTTTGAACACTTCCAGGGATGGTGATTCCACCACTTCCCAAGGCAGCCCGTTCCAATGCCCAACCACCTTATCAGTGAATAAATTTTCCCAGATACCTAACCTGAACATGACCTGCTTCAAGCTGGGGTGTTGGGGTACCCACACATTGAAATGGAGAAGAGCTGCTCATCCTCTACTCACACAAAGACTCCCCATGAGTTCATGCCAGAGCTGTGCCCTGTTTGGGGTGACAGTGATCCTAGGGGCCTCAGGTTCCTTCTGCAGGGATAGGACACTGGTGCTACTGCTGGGGAGCACACCACCAGGCAGGCTGTCTGTCCTTCAGGGTTCCATCCCGAATTTCTGTATGGCAGGGCTACCTGCATGGTGCAGCTCCAAGACTCAGCAGAGCTCTGAAAATCCACTCAGCATCAGCCCTGCCCACCCAGAGGGCTCATGGCCTCCTCCTTTCCTGCCAAACCAGAGCAAGCTGGGATCTCCAAGAATGGGTCTTCCAGGAGTTGACAGACCTCCCGCTTGCTCTCTCACTGCAGGAAACTGCAAGCCTCCCCACAGAGAGACTTGTGCTGGAGAGCCATCCCCAGTCTGTGTTCCAATTATTATTCACAGATGTGGGGATGATTTGCTAAAGCACTCATTGTTTGGCCTAACAGTGCTGCCAGAGACAGCCACAACATATCTTGCCCTGAATTTTACAGAAGTGGAAGAATTGTGCAAGGGTTGTGCATTTCTGGGAGCCATAGTCCTAAGGGTGAGCTCTGATCCCAGCTTCTGATGCTTCAGAAAGGGTAATACCATCCTCAGTGGGAGGTTGTTTTGTTGTTTTTTTTTATCATCTGCAACTTTACAGTCCCACAGGATTTTACCTGATTATTGCTGACAGTGTGGACTAGGTTAATTTTTACTGTGGGGTTTGAATAAACTCAACTGAAGTTCTGTTTCATTTAGAGCTGTTCAATTAGGGCCAAGCATGTGATTTCCAACTTAGCTGTAAACTGACAAGCAGAATCAGGCACAATTTTCCCCTTGTTCATTCCAATTTGATGACAGCATGGATTACGCGGACTGTTTTGGTGTTGCTTCTGATTTACACTGGTGTGAAAAGAGATACAGGCTTGTTAGCAACCTGTCCCTCATGGAGTGAGAACATTTGCCACTTGGCTCAGAGCAGCTGAGAATGTCAATATATTTGATAAGCATTTATGAACAGAGCCTCAGTGCTACCCTCAGGAGATCCTCTGTGGTGGAAAAAGGTCATCAGCTAGACCATTAAAGAAACATTACTAAGTTTAGACACTTTATTTTTCATTGCCCAACTTCACATCTTGGAGTGTGAAAAAAATGAGATATCTCTTCAGCTCTCCTGATGATGATGATTAAGGCTGCTGAAAACACCTCCGTCATAGTTCCAGTGTATTGGTGAATGTCCCTAAAAGCCAGGTTGTGTCCAGCTGGGGACTTGTTCTGGCAAGACTGGTCCCAGCATGTAGAGCTGCCCATATGCAGTTCTGTACCTGAACCACAAGACTGTGCTTTCTTCCCTTCAGATACTCAGGACAGCCTGTCAGCTTTTCTCTGTCTTTAGCCCTTTGTAAATCACTTTATCTCTGATTTTCTTTCCTGGACAGGAATAACATATGCAGAAGGTTTCTGTTTCTGGCAGGCATGGCCGTGTGTTTTATCTTAGACTCACATCTACACACATGCACATGCAAACATGCATACACACACATCTATATATATCTCTGCACCCACAGATACATGTGCCTTTGTGCTCACTTGTGGAACGCCACCCGGATGCAGTGGTTCCAGTTTGCCTTTTGAAAGTAATTAATGTTTATTATTGTAAGTATTTTCAACATAGGGAATACTTTAAAGACAACAGGCCTGCTAATTACTTTCAAATGGTGAATATCAACATTTCCACAGTGGTGCAGCATAGGCTAGGATGCATGGATACAGATGCCCTTAGCCTCAACATAGATAAGTGAACATTCATTCACTGAACAGACATACATTTGGCTTCACCCCCCCCCCCCCCCCCCCCCCCCCCCCCCCCCCCCACTGAAAGACCCACAGACATTTCCCAAGGAAGTTCCCTTATGATTTTCTGTGCACAGGACATCAGAACTTTTAGCTTCCCTCTGTGTTTTCTTTTTTATTTTATTTTTAAATTTTTCATTTTTTAATTTTTTTTTCTCTGTGAGAATAGTGTCAGGCACTTTTGTTGTTGTTGGAAAGATTAGTAATTGGAAAAATGCTGATTCTCTCTAGTCATTTTACACCTACAGTGTTTGGGAGACCTTAACACAAGACAGTGCCAGGTCTCAATGCTGGGCTGCCTGCTTCATTCTTTGGCAGAATGATAATATTTTGGCAGAAGTGCCCTATGTTAACAAAGAAAAGTTTGATTAATCAGCAGGAGGGAAGACTTGGGAGAAAAGGCAGTGGGAAAGAGACAGACATCTTCTAAAAGCTCTAATCAGTTTTATAACGGCTTTAAAAAGGAATAAAAATTCTTAAATCTCTTTGATGATATTCAAAGAGCCTTTTTTAATATATGAGAAGGCACATTCTAAATTCTTAACACTGCTAGTGTCACCAGTCCTTTTTTCCACTAAACCATTTAAATTCCATAATTTAGAAGGTCTTGAAAAGTAGTGGGATCAAACTGCAGTGTAATTGGATGCACTATGCACTTCCAGTGTGAATTTGGGTCCCTGGTAGGCACAAGAGATTTCTTTCTTTCTTTTAAGATCACACAGAGTGTACTCATTTGAAAGGAGAGAGATGCAGCAGCAAAGTAAGCTTTTTATAAGGTGGATTAGCTAAGTGTGCTGCTGGAAAACTCTTGGCCATTTATTTGGCACTGATGGTTTCTTTGTGATTGGAAGGAACACTATCGACAGGGAAATCAATGTGGGTTTACTAAAGAACGCTGAGTGATCAGGGAGCAAAGAAGCAGTCAGACAGGAGCGGCAGCCCTTTGCACTTCCTTCTGAAACAAACGGGTCCAGACATTCTAGTTCCTTCTACAGCTCTTCCCCCATTTTCCACAACCAATATAAAGTGTCTTTATGCTCAGTTATTAGCTTTGCTGATCTGAGAACCGCAATAAGTGGAACTTTGGATGTCATCTGTTTATGAGAAGCTAGGTACAGTTGCAAGCCTGGGGTCCTACAGGGCTTTTAAAGACAGAAGGCAACAAAGACAGAGAGGGGGAGAAGAGAAACATCTGAACATCTGCTGGAGAATCCTAACTGGCTTATTCAGCTGACTTCAGCAAGAGCAACAGCAGAGAAGTTGGCAGGTGTCGCCACACTGTAGATGGAAATCACTGCAGATTATCTCAAGATATAAATAAGAATGTTCTGGACATTCCCCATACCTTCTTTCCCCCAGATTATTTTTGCTTCCTAGTGACAGCAACTTTATTGTGTGATAGTTAGCTGCAGGGATGTATTAAAATAGATAGGAGCAGGCTGTACATGTAAGCAAATAGCTGCATGTATCAAAGATGCCATGTATCTAAGTTATCATAGTATACGGTTTTCTTTGAAATTACTCTGAGGGAGAAAAGGAACAGAAACTGCCCTCTAGTCTTCCCTTAATGAGTGTAAATATTCACCATATTCACCTCTCAGACGAACTTGTTTAGGATCAGGGGAAGGAGAAGAGTTAATAACATTACATCCTTTTTTTCTCCAGAATTAGAACAGTATGAAAATACTAGCTTTGTCTTCACTAAGTGTTCCTCTCCCTCCCTCCCTCCCTCCCTCCCTCTTTCACTCTCTCTCTCCTCTCTCCTCTCTCCTCTCTCCTCTCTCCTCTCTCCTCTCTCCTCTCTCCTCTCTCCTCTCTCCTCTCTCTCTCAGATTCTCTCTGATTGTACATTTGTTCATCTCTGTCTCAGGCACTGTGTCCCTGTCTCTATAATATCAGAGAATTTCACATATCTATACCTAATTTTGAAGAGAATCTCTTAATTTACTAATTAATTTTCCCTAAGCTTACACTATTTCTGGCAGTAACTTTCAAATCTAATCAGTCAGCAACACTAGTCAGGGCTTTTCACCATTTGCTCAGCAGTTTGCAGGTATGTTGGCTACATAGAATTTCCCACTCTACCATCTCTGTTCCACAGCCTAACCGACAGGCTCTGGACAGCAGGACAGCTAGATCCAATAAATCTGAGACCTGTCTAGGTGCTTCATTTATCAAGAGGCCTAATTTACCCAGGCCCTTTAGACTAATTGCAGATTTGTAAAAAATGCTGATAATGTAGAACAGTGTATTGTGAATGTCCCTTGCCATATTTCTGCTAATGTGTTTCATCTGGAGTACATAAAGAGACAGGGATGCTGATTTTAGACACAGCACTTTGGGGCTAATCCAGTTAAATGATTATCCCTAAAAATCTGCAGTGATGTAATTTTCCCTATAGAACTCTGCCAGTTGCCTTGTTTGCTTTATTGTGAGAAGCATGAGATCCTGGGCTTTAGAAATTCCCTCTATATTTTTGTTGTAATGCACTGTAACTCTCTCACCCTACTCTCCCAGCTATCCTTCCATTCTTGGGTATAATAACTACGTTGACAGAAACTCTGGCTTGGATTGTTGACTTTTTTGTGTACACAGATAAGGAAGAGGTACACTCCTTTTTTTGATGGATGCATATATACACAGGTATCCTCTTTGTTTTTGTTGAAGTGCAATTTCTTGTTTTCATTCCCCTAATTTCTCAGTTTCCTCCAGAAAATACTATTCCATTGTGTTTTGTTTGGTCACTTTTACTACCAACACTTAGCTTATATTAAGCCCCCTCTTATGCACTTTGCTCCAAGATTCATTACCACAACTTTTTTTAACCTTCTCATGTTCTTATTTATCTTCTATAATGCCAAAACATTGCTGCAGGGATTTGCAGTAAACTCAGCTTCTGTGGTCTTCCTCAGATATTTTCTTTCCTTCCTTTGGTCCTGTAATTCCTTTGTGCTTTCATTTGTGTTCCAGGGAACTCCATTGGGCATGCTCTGGCTTTCTCTCTTTGTTCTGAGAAGACTCCAGATTTTGTTTTGAGAAATCTCTCTGTCATATACAGATACAGTGCACCCATTTATCCAGGGGCCAGCTGACCTGTTATGTAAAACATTAACAAATAACACTATAATAATCATGCTCATTATTATTATTGCTTAAAAAGAAAATATTTATAAAACATCCACATAATTTTCACTGATAGTTGAAGGCAGCTGCTAGGCAGTTCTAAGTATGCTTCACTACTCCGTTGATATGTTAAAGCTGATTTTTGCAATGTGGATTTTGAGGGGAGATTAGGACCTGGAATAAAAACATCAAGAGATCCTAAATTTTCAGGAACTGCATGTACAGGTCTGGGATAAGGCAGCCTCAGGAATTTGGCACTATAAATATTACAAAGCTTTTAGAAACAGTCTTATGATATTTGTTTATCTGACACCAGACCCTTCATAAGCCTTCCATGCAGGTAGAGGAAAGTAACAAGGACATCTTCTCAGGTATCCCAGCAAGGCTATATGTGATTTATCAGTGTTCAGCAAGCAGATGCAACCAATTCCCACTGCTATGGTATTAAGGAGTCTGCATTATTTTTTTTCTTTCTTTCTGATGCCCCATGAGTATCACCCCAGAGTTCAATGAAATTAGTATATGATGTGATAATCCCTGTCCACACAAAGCGGGCGGATTGTCAGAGTACAACACAGAGAGACCTTTAAGACCAAATAATGTAAGAAACTGTTTGCTATCAGGAGAGGAAGATCCTCTCTCAGGGAAGTCCCTTACATTTGAAGGCTGTCAGCTAAAGGCCACTTGGGGCACTCTGCAAAGATCCTAGGTAATTTTTCCTCTTACTATATCTCTTCTAGTACTTTAAAGTATCCTTAGATACTCTTATGCCATCATGCTGCAAAATTGAATAAACCAGCAGGATTCTTAACTAGGAACAGTGAAAGAAACAAAATTAGAGGCATAATTTACAGTTACGATATTGAACACCCAAAAATATCCTTCTAGCCAGAAGTTCAGTTTTGCCAAGCACTGCAGTCATTAGGTTGATACAACGACATGGATCCTATGTAGCATGATCCCAAGCTGGGTGTCAGACCATATATATGCACATGCACACAGTGAGAGCCTCAGATTTCTCATTAGTGTTATAGGGCTGAAGGGGAATTATTTTAGAAATGTCTTTTGCCACTCTTCAAAAACTGTCCTTGTAGCTGTTTAGTCTGGATAATCTCAACTTCTAGACTCTCACAGGCAGCTTCTAGACTGTAGAAGAGCATTCAAGGGGGAGATAGAAATTAATGAAAGTCTGCCTGACATTTTGATCATACTCATGCATTTATCAAGATTATCCCAAAGGCATATGTCACAGGAAGAGAGTAGTTTTTCCATATTAAAGATGGCATTACCCTTCTATTCCATCTTTCTCCCTTTGCTATTCCCAAACTCTGTAAATATTTCAGATGTCTTCTGCCCCACTCCCCCACCACTCAGCTGTTAAAAATGGCAAGATGATGAAAAACTCAAATTTAATCCACATATTTTCCTGTCTCTAAGGTAATTAAGTCTCATTCATTTCTTTGTGCTTCAACTCAAAGGTAGCTGATTGTTAAACACCCACTTCAGGTTGGTCTTCTGTCTCCCAAAGATACATCAGAGCCCAAATAAACCTCATAAAAACCCCTCAGAAATTTGCATCAATGTCTGCTCCAGTCAATGCAGTCAATGTGTGCTCCACTCTATTTTTCATGCTGCTTTGCCATTCACAAATGCATTGTTGGGAAAATTAAATAAATAAATGAGCCCCTGTCTTATGAGGAAAGGTAGGGACTTTGGAAAAAAAGCATTTTTTTACAAGTCTGAGGTGTTGTCAATCTACACTGATATCTGGGAAATGTTCACTGCTGTTCATTTTTATCCATTTGCCCACCCTCCACCTATAGGAATGCTGCATTTAATAGTTATAGGTGGGCTGTTGTTCTGTACCAAAATATTTCATCAGGAGATGAAAGAAATTATTGACCAACTGACTAAGAGCTTTGGTAGTAAATGATATAGTAGCTGTCATGGAAAGTCTATAGGAATCTTACTGTAGCTCTCAACAGCAACACATACATATTAAGTCCTCATCTGGCAAATACTTTAATATTTAACCTATCAAGAGGAAGATAGTCACCCTGACCAGAAATTTTGACACATTACCCTGCCTTATATAAACTTTCCTGATCAGCAGCCAGGTCCTGGGCCAGAATCATGTAGGGCCAAGTCAGGCTGCTTTAAGACAAATTTTAACCCAACCATGCAAAGGACCATCACTACTACATGAGAACAATGGCTCTCATCAGAACAAAAATGTGAGAATATTTTGTGCCTACAAAAGCACCAGTAAACCAAGCAGACTAAGACTGTGTCTCAGAATGATTCTACTTCAAAGTGAAATGAGTCCATATGTTGAGAAGCTAGGAAACAGAAAAGAACAATTATGATTTGAAGCTTCAGAAGTAACTTCCCTATGAACCTTTTAGGCTGTATATAAGTAGAAGAAAATCATAGCAGCAACAAGAATTTTTTTTCTTATATTGATTTTTGTTACATTTCTGGTGACTTACTGAGTAGGTAGCCAGAAGCAATTTATAAACACAGTAACACCAGCAGACTCCAGAGCACTGGTAGAGAAGTACCAGAGTTTGTACACAATACAAGAATAATTCAGTGCAATTGCTCCATCTTACCTGTGTGGGTGAAATTCAGTACTAGCACCTTAATTTCAGTGACTTAAGTCATTTTATACTGACTAAGGAACTGGGTAAAAGTACAGTTTTCAGCAGTAGATATCAGTTAATTTTTTCTGAAAATGAAAGAGTTAAATAAAACACATGCTATCATTTTGCACCATTTTAATAAGATTATACTTGGTTAAGACTGTAATTTTTCTCTGTAATCTCAAAATTCTTAAAATTCTATCTTTCCTTCAGAAAATCCACCCGTTACCTTACACATGAATTTACAGCTGGAGTAGAAAAAATCCCAGCAAAATCAGTAAATTAAGTTCTCTTTCTTTCACTGATCGAAGTTTTAAGCAATTTCAGAGATGGAGTTGATTGAAGTTATACAACTGATGAGGGTTTCATACCTTACAAAAACTATATGTAAGATTATTGCCTTTCATGTGGATTTCTGTGGCCAAAATAAGTAAAACAGTTTTACTTGAACGTTTGTTGATATCATTTATTTATCTCTCTTTGCAAGACAGCATGAGATAAATCAGAAGAATATTCAGAAATGCTTTTCTTTTCTTTCAGAACTCAGAAAATGGAGTTGCCCTTAAGACTGGCCATTAAAGTTGAATCCCCTAATTTCTGAGTATAAATAATATAAGGGAAGAATAACCTCCAGACAAAAAAAGGACATGAAAACTCCAGAGACTGAAGCTCAGGAGGACAAGAAGCTCTGCACACACATCCTGGAGAGCAGGTTACAAAGTTGTTTCATCTGAGGATATCTCCTGCATAGATTTCTGACCAGAGAAAATGGAAGAACCTTTTCTTTTAGAGGGCTGGAATACATGTTTTGGCAACTCTTACTTTCTTTTCTCTCTTCTTACTGAGAAGTCTCCCTATTATTGTACCTCTCCCTGAAGACTGTTGTTAATCAGTGTCAACCCAGTGTGGTCATTCTCATGCATATATTGGTTGAATTTGACACCTGTTCAAGTGGGGAAATCCCAAGACAGACTTGTGTCACTGTTGAGGATACAAGGACCAAGTGAGCTTCAAGACTGCCTGCCTGAAAATGCAAGGGGGAAGGCAACTGCTGTGATGTGAAGGCCGACAGCATGAACTACAGCCAAAAGTCCAATGGAAGAATTATCCATTATTCATACAAGTGTTGCTGTGTTGAGGTTGTGTTACCTTCTCAAACCCTAAAATTTTATATGTTCTTTGCATAGCTCTGGGATTAGCAATGGCCAAATATTTCCAGTTAGAAAATTGAACAAAATTTTTCACTGATTGAAGACATTTTGGGAGAAGGGCTCAAGGTAGCTATGCTTCTGTCTGTATCATACAGGAGATTCAAGACTGTTTAAATAAGCTCTGTGACTGTTCACAATATCTGGCTAAAGGATTGAAGCTAAATATTCATAAAGGTGGAGAAAAAACTTTTGTCCTGATTTAGTGACTTTGTTTTCATCCTCAATTAAAAGACCGAACCAGGTATACTGAAAAAAGTCAGATTTAATTCCATTCCTGCTCTTCTTCAGCTGGGTTTACTCTTAATATGGTTTATTGAGAACTTCAAAAGGGAACAGTGCGTTTTGAACCTCTATATGTCATTTGTATTCAAAGATGGTAGTTGATGGCACCTCCTGAGCTAGAAATTTTCAGACAGCTGAATGTCCTACTATCATGTTTTATCCTTACCAGGAAATTAATGAAAAGCTAGAAGTTTTATTAAGGACAGATACAGACTCAGCTCACAACTCCTGGAAGATGTTCTCTCCCACAGCTCTTCCTGTTACAACAGCCCTTTATCCTTGAAGGTGCCAGGACCTTGCACCTCCAAGGTTCTTAGACATGTAGAGAAGTCTCCTTGGTTTGAGCTGGAGGAGTCTCAAAACCTACCACCAACTGGTCACTAGTGCCTTAGGCTTTGGACCCAGCCTTTAAGTCTTTGCTTATGTGTGCCATCTTGATAAAGTTCCACGGGACAACTCGTATGAGTAAATGTCTGAACAGCTCATTTGTTGCTTGTTAGTGCTTGTGTGCTTTGATATTCAATGTGTCTAAATCACCACACAGCATTTTATTTTTATTTTCATAAAATACTTGAATTAAATTACACTGATATGAAATATGCCTCTGGCCCCATGCAGATGTTTCCAAAAAGCCTAATAACAAACAGATCACAGGGCAGAAGATCTCATATTCTTACAGTCATTTCCAAGCCTAACTGCTTTTCAGAATTCTGATTACAAGAAAAGCTGCACTGTTGATGTTGCTTTAACTATGATGTTAAAATGAAAACTCATAGTTACATCCCAGGGGGATTCAGGAGCATTGACTTTGCTGCCTATCTGAAATGGTATAATGTTCTCTATTTCTATCATGTGGGTATCAGTTCCAAGTTGGAAGCCAGCCTTGTCTCATAATTCAAGCTGGGGCTATACTGATGCAAACCTTCTCAGATATTATAAGCCGGTATGAGCTCAAAAAAAGAATTCACTGCTCAAGGCCAAATAGCTTCAAAGCAAACAATCCTCCAGAGTCAGTGTGAAAGTGTTGAAACTGTCAATGTCAACTTACACCATGCATAGTGAGTGTAAAACTTCAATAATGACATCATGGAGAAAAGGACAAAGGGCAGGCACTACACAGAAAAGTGCCAGTGCTCTTCAAATCTTTGAAACCTTCAAGGATTTATCTGGACTAACACTTCTACACATAGTCATTGGAGTCTTAGGCTATACTGATTAAGGATTTAACTTATTCAAAGGCTCTCACTGATAGGAAGGATGACAAGGTTTCAGCAGTTATATTGGATTCCATTAGCTTTCACTTAAAAAAACATACCCCAAAACCCTCAGGATCCAGGTCTTTTTTTTCTGCCTCTGCTTTTCCTTCTTTGAGTCAATCTTTACTTTTTCCCCTAATACACACACATGCACACATGCATGCATGAACACACACATTATATATATAAATATCTGGGTTTGATTCACAAACAGGTTTTCCAGCACTTGTGCTCTCAGTTCCCAGCATGCAGATCCCAGAAGAATTGGATAAATCCTTCAGGAATTCCCTGAAGCACCACATAATGCATTCACTCATTTTGGCTGCACTTAGGGCAACAGATACACTTTTAAAAGGGGAAAAATATATCAGAGTAGGAGGAAAGGGTGCTCTAGTTTTTAAAAAATTAGCTAATCAGGAGAGGAATTAAAAAGTGAGACTGTGGTTTTGGTGTCAGGGATAAGTACCTATCCTAATGCTTTTAGTGCAGAAATAAGTGTAATGGAGGACAGGCATACTTTCTTTCTAACTAGGTTCCCAAAGTGTCAGCCTCAGACGAAGAGAAAAGAGATGGAGGACTTGAGGAAAGAACAGTTTCCTCTGCCCTCCCTCTCTTATTTGTGAGAACAGTAAAATAATCCATGTTGTACTGGGCAGACATGCAGTAACTGTTGAAACCCCAAACTATCCTCCTTGAAAAGAAATGACGAGCATCACCTGTTGTTTAACACATAGCAAAAAGAAGATGAAGAAAGATTATTTAGCTCTTATTTAATAATGTAATTACTCTCTCTTTATTCAAGAGCTTGTGACAGGGTACTGGATGCAGGGTACCTGACTCTTAACCTAACACCTGAAGCCCCAGCTCATTCCTCATTCTTGCATTTCTCATTTCTACTTTCTTTTAGTTCTGCTATAGGTATCACCAGTTTCTTGTCACCTCAGATGGTCCAGCACCCTTGGCACATTTCAGTTGCTTAAAACAGGACTTTCTGTGGTGCTGTGTAATCCGTGCTGGAATCCGTGCAACCCATGATATCTGAAGGGAGCTGGCAGATCTGACACAGGGCCTGGGACCACCTAAACCTGCAGGTGCAAACCAGGCAGTGGCTGAAATGGCACTAGACACCCCCATTTGCAACAGGAGTGTACCACACAAACTTCAGTGTTGCTTCCCTGAGGAGTTGTAGGAACTGTTGCACAATATTGCCTACTGCACAAAAAATCCTGATCCCACCCCAAAGCCGTGAGAGATGGATAACTGTTTCTGAAATATTAGCTCAGGGACCCTCGTGCACCCTCTTACATGATTACCTACATTGTCATGGAAAGAGAGCGTACTCATTCAAGAGTCTGAGACATTTTATGGTACAGTTGACAATACAGCACAATTATTTTTTAATCTGTCAAAGGCATCTATGTTTACTCTATTACAGTTCAAGTAATTTTCTGTGTATCAATTCCACTCGTGCGAGTCAAAAAAGGCTTTTCAGGAAAAAAAGGAGCTGAGAGTTGTTTCTTTGTACACAGAGAAATATGAGGTGAGTGATAGTGGAGGGAGCTTGAAGTTATTACAGCCTTACTTAGCTCAGGAATGGAAAATAGTAAAGCTAGATCTGTTGGTTACTCAGTCCAAGCTAGTAAATTGTACTTAGAGGAAACGTTTGGTTTTTTTAATATAATTATCCTACTTTGAAGACCCGAGGCAATAACGCTCTCTGAGATACAACTGCAGGCCCACGCTAGCACAGAGGGGCTCTGATACTCTCTGCAGCAGCAGCCTGGAAATACTCTGTGTGGTTTGCAGGTTCACCTGGAAATGGAACCAACTCACAACCACAGTGGCCAACTTTACATCTGGAGTTTCTGCAGACAGATTCAGAACATGGGATGAATTCTGCAGTAATTGGTCTAAGGGCAACCTGCCCTACTGCACCACCAACATTCTCACCTTGACCCCTCATAGAACTCACAAGTTTGCCACTGAAATATGAAGTCTCCTACTCCACATGCACCAAAAGCCATTGTTTTGGGGCTTATGATTTCTGGGTTTTAAACAATATCCTGAGGGTTTATTTTTCACTTTCTTCTTATTGTGGTTGACTTAAAACCATTTCTTTTTCTTTTTTTTTTTTTTTTTTTTTTTTTTTTTTTTGCTGCTCTTAAAAAACAAATTAGCATGAAAGGATTGAAGGGCTGAAGGGCTACCACAATCATGGGAGTGGACAAGAATGAGGGGGAGGTGGAAATACTCTACCTCTTTTACAAGCTGCCATCTTCTGTGCTAATGCACTTGTTTTGTTGAAGGGACTGCACCAAAATGGTGAATTTAAACTTCAATGAGAAAGGTTTCATATATATTCTGTGAAGTGATCTCCTCAAACATATTTTCTTTTGGGGTCATTATAGTGATTGTGTACACAGGCATCCACAGAGCTGAGTTAGCTGCCTCTGAACTGTTATTTCCTTCACTCTGTCTTTACATCCACATTAGGTCACTGACTTCCTTTGATCTCTCCCTGGCTTATATAGTGAGATTAGAATAGGGCTGTTCTGGAGGGGGCTGTTTTTTCATTTTTCAATAAGGCCTATGTAGCATGAGGAACACCACATCAAAATCAGAACATTGGCCTTGCAAGTTAAAACTGTAATAGTTAAGTTTCATTATGAGAGAAGAATTCATACACTTGGGTTTATTTTCCTGGGGGAATTCTTTCATTTTCTTGACAAAGTTCTTACTCTGTGGTGGTTATGAGCTTACTTTGGTGGATCCTTTCTTACCAGAACTTGTCACTTGCACAGCTTTGCTGTTGAAGGACTTGATGAAATCCTCTGCTATATCTCTGTAAAGAGCAAAGTTCTCCCTGGGGGGAAATAGCAAGCACAATGTGGGACTGCATTTGAATGCCACTGGAGGAATAAGTAGTTCTTTGTGACTTGAAAATCTGTACCCATTCTTCCATAAAAGGCATCAAGTGTATTGTTTCTGCCTAGGTAGCATTCCATAATTTCATCCAGCTGGAAGAAAAGGAGACCAGACAAAACCAGTCAAACTGAGGGCATCTGCTTCACTGATAATACCTCACCATTAATCCACTAAAACAGCTCAGGCACATCAGGATTTTGAGAAACTCCTGCCCCAGTTAATGCTTTTCTCTAATGCAAAGTTTTAATATGAATGCTGCTCCATATAATTCAGGCTTCAGCCTTAATTGCCCTCATTGTCTGCAGTTATTCTAACATCTGGTGTAGGAACAACCCAAATTTTGAAGGTGATCTTTTACGAGTGGTGTTTTCTTTTCTTACCACAGCCCAAGTGTAGCTACAAGAAATACACTTCATATGTGGTAGAGGAAGGGTAGATGGACATCTAACCTCTGAAGAGCAGCATGGAGGTCAGCCACTTCCTCAAGGATTTGATATAAGAGGGTAAGTGTAGATAAAACACTGTCTCCTTGTGGCCTCTCAGAAAAGGAAGTGGCCCATGCCATAGTAAGCACCTGAGAGAAGGCAGTTACTTTCTTTCAGTCCTACATCTGATGGTTGGTAATTTGCTATTCTGTGACTAATGTTCATCACTGCCTCATCCACCTGGATGGATCTCCTGTTACTTCTCCAATCATTTATGAGCAATGTACTCTCTCATATGTTTCACAAAGGCACACTCATCTGGAAGTGTTACATCAGCTAGGGATTTTTGAGTGACAAAGACCTTGCTAGGATTTTAGAAAGGCTAAACCATGGAAAGCATTGAGAAGGAGTAACACAGATCAAACATACATGGTCTATCATTTAGTTCACTCCCTTGTCAATGGAATGACAATGAAATTTACAACCTGCCCCCACTGCTCGAATACACTTCCTCTGAAAGAGTCTTAGTCTTCACAACAGCATGGCAATTTCCATTGAGAAAGCAAAATGAGGCCAACTAGATAGTGTCTATGAAAAGTAGATATGGAAGAGATTAAATATGGTGCACAATGCCAGAGAGGATAGCAAAGAGCTGAGAGCAGCTGTATACCATTTTACATTCACTTGAGATTTCAAATCTTTGCAGTAGTTTTGCAAAGCAAAGCACTCTCCCTTCAGAATGCAGTAGGACACAGGAGTATATTCACAAGACTAGTCTTATGACTCTAAGTAATTACAGTCTTGCCTGTTGTGTAATGTCATCACTGAAAAGGCTGGTTGTACTAATAGGATGTGATGGCTGATCCCATTTAGAGAAACATTTCTAAGAAGCAACAAGTGGTATAATATCAGGAGGACTTTTAAATTTCCACATCTCTTCTCCTGGGGGCGCCTGCAGATAAAGAAGAAATAGGCAGGAAAAGTAAATGTTTACTTTATTTATTTTTTTTTTAATCACTAAGTACAGTGCTGCAAATGCAGTTGCATTTGTTCTATAAATCACATAATGACTCAATAAAAGCAAGAAAGACGTGTAGCAACAAGGGAGGATGAAAGAGTGAAAAATTCTGTAGGCCAATTATGGGAACTTTCTCCTTTAATATGCAGGCCATGCACAGCATGTACATGGTCATGGTCTGTACTTGACTCTACTGAGATAAGCTCAGAGCAGCTCAGCTAAAAGAATGATTTCTCTAGATTTGTCCCCTTAGCTGAACTAAATACACTGTTCTTATTTGTAAAAGGTGATAACATTGCAGATCTTACATTAACAGAAATTCTGCTTGATTTGCATAACTGTTTCCACCACTGTTAGCGTTGGCTTTTTGATGACACTGAATTATGACATTATTAGAATGTCTTTGGTCCATAAGCTACCGTGAAGGGCCAATAAAATATATATGTTATCTCAGAAGCAAAAAAAGTCAATGCAGAAAAATTAGTTACCCACAGTCACAAGAAAAATCATCATCTGTCAAGACCTGCCAGTTCCTAAAAATCATGTTTATACTATTCTTTTCTTGATCTCCCATTTCAAAGTCTAGCCAAGATGTGCACTGGTGGAAAAATTTTGTGGCTTCTCATTTCCTGAACGTCCATCACAACCCACTGTGTTGCTGTTGAGAGAGCGTGTCTCTACAAGTGTTGTACTTAAATATCTTCTGCATGCAAATCATCAGCAGCATGTGATCCACCCAGAAACAGCTGCAGCATACTTATGATCTTGGAAACAGGAATAACTTCTACTCATCAGCTTTGTTCAAAAGTCTATGTTCACAGAGAATGGTATCTTTGGAAACAGCTGAGTTCTGTGGTGCTGGATCTGAAAGGCAAGCCTACCCTTGTCTGGATGATATGGATGAAGCACTCAGGTTGCAGTCACCATCTTTCTCAAGTTCTTTCCTGTGCAATGTCTGCATCAAGTGGTATCAGGCCCTGATAACAAAAAGCTGAAACAGAAAATTCTTTCCCCAAACCTGGACTAAGCCTCCATGTTCTTTCAGTGCCATGCCTGCCAGTTTGCTTTCCCCAGCAATGACTCTATACAGAACAACAGTCATAAAGGTTCCTGTGCCTATTAACTATGCAAGCTGAATGTGCTCTCACCCTCACACCCACCCCAAAACGTATGCACACATATACGTCCTGCATGAAAGGAAATGCTTTGTGCAAAAGTTGCCTTTGAGTATTCCATGCTGGTGTCAAGCTCACCATCTAAATCAGATACATCATCTACTGATTCCAGTGCTCTAAGTTACCCTTTGAAACAGATGTCTTCCCTCTTGAATTAGATGGGGAAATCATCTACTAAGACATCTCTGTATGGAATCCAAGACAGTGGGCTGCAAAGCAAATAGCCCTACAAAACAAGCAGTCATAAAGGAGGTACTACCACTGGGTTATTGCTTTGAGGGCTGGACACAGACAATACCTGGGCAGGTTGGTGGCCTGCTTGTGTAGACAACAAGACCTATGATAACTGCTCTGACAGATAATATCTCATAAACCTACCTGCAGTAGTTTTAAAGATAATCACCCCCTCCAGCTGCAGGGATGTATGCCTGTACATCAGGTGATCCAGTCCAAGTCTAATGTATTAATTGAAACCACCAAGCTATGAACTGCATTGGCTGAGGCATTGGGATGCTCATTGTTTTGTCCATTTTGCTGTCCTGAAGTGAGACTATCCCCAGTGGCAGGGGTGGCACAGACTGCCAGGGTGGCATCACAGTTAGTAGATAGAATTTGGTTTGCCAGGGAAGGCCTGTCAGAATCCTATGGGTACAAAAACCAGATATATTTATTCAGGAAAGATATTTGCATAACATACATCAAAAGAAGAATATAAAGATATTCTTTTTCCCCCATACTTTGGAAATAATAGATAGAAGCTCACCTACTTCTTGTGTGGGCCACCTTCAGAGGCACCTGCTGATATAGTCTCATTCTCTTTTCTCTCTGAAACTTTTGTCACACAAATGAGGTTTTTTTTCATTCCTCACTCATGCCCTTCATGAAAGACAGCAGTAGTCTCCATGTGCTGTAATTGGACTGACTGGCTGGCTGATTCCTGTTCTCCCCTTGTGTGGCCCTGGAAACCTGGGAGAAAAAAGGTGGAACAACCAGCCACTCAAAAAAACCCCACACTATTTAAAAGGTTAAGGAATAGAGCATGAAACTTCTGTCTGTTACAGATGACTGGGCATTGCAATTCGGATGTCTTGTTCCTAGTACTTCCATATTATGAATGTCACAAGGATAACAAAGGATGAGAAAGACAAGTCATTCTCATTGGGAACTTTTAGAAGGGATTTTTGTGAGTTGAGTGTTAGACTTCCTTTTTTTTCAAAAATATGTCTGTGCTTGAGAAAGCAAGGTACAGTATGCTTAGCTCAAAGTGTCTAAAGGATGTTAAATGTTGTGCATGTTCAAAAAACATTCTGTGTGAGTACACATGCACCTAAGACAATAAGTCCTTTTATCATTATCCTGGGTGTTGCTTGCTGAAAAGAGAATGCTGACGTCCCTTAGTGTCAGTAAGTCTGAATTGACAGTGATGTTTTTATGGGATTAAAATCATGATTTCAGATAGTAAAGGGTTAATCTTGCAGGTCAGTTTCTTCTAAGCTGAGCACACTTCTTTTATTTACATTTGCTTCATCCTCTCCCAGATCATAAACCAAGGAGCTGCTGATTTTGGTCACCAGTACCAAAGCATTTCCATGTTCTATTTATTCCATCTATTTGTATCCTTACTGAAGTGTCCTCTTTTTTCTTCCCTCTGCTTTTTACTAACCCAGCCTGCACCAGACCTTTCTCTATTCTCCCTCCTCATTCTGGTCTTCTGTGCTTCTCGTCTGTGGGTTCCTCAGAAAAGGCAAATATCAAGAAACTCCTCAAAACTGGGAGCACAGCTCTCATTCATTTGGACCAATGCTGCTGCAGTGCTCTTGAGCATATGTGTTCTCTGTCCTTCCCTCTTTCAGATATGACTATGACTGCATCTTATTTGTGTTTAAGATTCATTTAAGTATGTTCTTCTGCCAAAAATGTATCAGTCAGTCAAAAAAAATCAAGAACTCTTCCATCTAAATCATTGTATGATTGGTGCAACATAAAGGAGGATGGAAAGGGAAAGTCAGGATTCTCTAAAAAGCTGTCTTCTTCATTTTGCCAGTCTATAAAATGTCCATGTTTGTATCAGAGACACTAATATTTTGATTTCTTAGCACTGCTTAGAATTCCAGATAAGAAATAATAAAAAATATTCTAAATATCTGATAAGGGTGTTTTTAAAGGTTGTAGAACATTTGCAAACAATGCACTTATAAAAGATTATATCTTCTGAGGTCTGAGTTTGACTCAATCTCCATTCCAGAGCACAGATCATCTTGTGTTGTCCATTTGTGCTTGGTGGTACCCTTAGAAACTTTGCCTATCCCAGGAATAAATTTTGTGCTAAAGAATAAATACATAAATAAATAGTCACCTGCATTTAGTGTTCACTGCCTCAGCCTCCAAGGTGTTGGCGAGACTGAGAATTTTGTGAAAGATGAAAGGTAGTCACAATGGTCTCAGCCCTCTCTGAGACATGTGGTACAGCAGTTAAAGATATTATGGACCAACCATCTTACCTTATGCCTTGATTTTGTCAGCATCTCGTGGTTGCTGTAAGCTACACCAGCAATATTTTTGAATTGCATCTTGTTTTCCCTCTTAGTCCTTCTTTTGCCTATCCGTAGGCTTAACATATTAGAAAAAATGAAAAACTTCTTTACAGTGTTTTTCTGGCTCTGAAAAGTTGATCTTTCAGGACAGGCAACTGACATATTGAATTTGGCCCTTATGGTAATTGTTTAAATGTTATAGAAGCTTTAACATGTAATCTATTAAACTTATTGGTGATGCAGCTGTTCAACGTGCAGTATGGGTAACATTTACATGATTTACAGGGTGACGTACAGTTTTTGATTCAATAGTAATGTATTTGATTCAATAGGTGATACATCTAATTCAACTGGGAGTCCATGTAATTCAAAGGTGATGCATTTGATTCACTAGCTGATGTACCTGATTTAGAAGGTGATGGATCTAGTTCACTGAAAATGATTCCAATTCCCCCATGCAAGGTATTTACTTCAGTGTGTGATAAATGAGCTTTAATAATAATACACGTTTCTCTGATAGTGGACGTATTGACTTCAATTTATATCCCAAATTTCCCAAATCTGGAGTGGGGTGGAGTGACACCTTGCAGCCACCATTCAGGTGAGGATCACCAGCAGTGTGAAACATTAGCCACTAAAATAATGGGATCAAATTATGTGATAAAAGCTGTGCTTCCCAGATGAAATATTTTCACCACATGTGATGTGGGGATACAAATACCCTGTCACTGCTGTTATTGCTACCACAGTACACGACAAAAATCCCCAAATCCATTTACCTTCAGTGTCATTGCTGGGATTACATACTGAGTACTTATTTCCCCAGAGTTATGTGAGTTCTCAAATAACAGCTTCTGAACTAACAGCTCCACTTGCCTCATTTTTTGTGCGCTTTTATTTTGTTAGAGATTGGCAAATATTTAGCTCTGGTGAAAATGGGGGAAAGGGTGTTGGTAAAGAGCTGTATCATGTGAGGTAAGGCATGTGGGAACTTGGGCCTGCACAGCATACTGCCAACCACCATTTCTTCTGGAATCATATCCTGTTAAACTTAGGGAAGCTTCTGCTTCACAAACATTGGTTCATTGTTTTTCATCTGGTTGTTGCCTACTCTAAAAACACATTTCTGAATAGGTCAGTCTCATTGTCCTGTCCCCCTCAGGCTCCACCTCCAAAATCTGTGGCAGAATCTTTGGGTGATGGTTGAGATATTTTGCATATGCAAGTTACATTTTCAGCCACAAATATGGAACCTTTGCTAGCACTTTTACAAAAAAACAAAACAAAACAAAACAAACCAGAAAAACACCAAAACCAAACAAAAAACAAAAAAAACAACTCCCCCCCCCCAAACAAAACAAAAGGAAAGAAACGAACAAACCAAGCTTTAAAAAAAAACAAAAAAAAAACCAAAAAAAAACCCCAAACCACCAAAAAAGTTCTTGTAGGACTTGTGTCTCCTATCTTTGCAGTGTGCAGTTCCAGAGCTGAGGGTACTGTTTATTTTTTTGTACTGCAATAATGCACAGAGAGGGAGTCCCATTTCAGAAGGCCTGGGCTCAGTAATGAAAGAAGAGAGTCTAGAAGCTCGGGTGCAGGTTTGGATGTGCACCCATGCACACGTACAAACCTGAAAGATTTTCTGTGGGATCTCAGAGCCCCAGAAAGCCAGTGCATAGCCTAAAGTGACTCTAATCCACTTTCCAACCCAACTTTGTGGCTGCTTCTTCCTTTTAACATTTCCCTGCCCTTATCCCCAGTGAAGAACTACTCCTTCTGTGGGGCAAAAGCAACAGCTAGATTCTATCCAATATACATGCCCCCATTTTGCACTCCACTCAAAAGGGTTCCCAGAGCAAATGCCTCATTCTCTGCGCCTTTTTTGCAGCTCTTTGAGGCATATTAATTTTCCTGTGTGGATGCAACTTTTCTTCTTGTACCTGTGGCTGATATATCTGCCTTTTAAAGTGTACTAGGCAAATGAATGTACAAGTCAGAGTCTCCAAATGCTAAAACTAATGTGCTAAATAGCAAAATAGGTATCTAATCTTAAAATAAATAAATAAATTAAAATTCTTTCATACTTTATTGCTCCAGGCTGTGTCTAGAGATGCACTGAAGTGGTTGCAGGCTTAAGCAGTCAGCTTTTTATCTATCCACTGAGTTTCCAGGATTGAGATTCATGCACCTCCATTTGGTATCATATGTTCAGAGAGAATATATTAGCACATTGGTATCTGATCTAGGGGAATAGGGCTGTTTTCCCTCCTTTCATTCCTCTCTACATATTTCTTTCTCTTGCTTTCCTCCCTTATCTCTAGTCATGGCAGTGACTGAAATGCAGATACTGATTGTATGAAATTTAACAGGAACCAGTTCTGGAAACTGCAGGGCAATCCTGGAGACAGACTGGGGAATAAGATGCTGGAAGCAGTGCCATGGAAATGGATGTGGGTGTCCTGGTTGATGGCAAGTTGAACCTGAGTCAGCAGTGCCTTGGTAGCCTGGGGACATCAGGGACAGCATCACAGCTGGACAAGGGAGGGGATTGTCCTGCTCTGCTCTGAGCTGGGGCAGCCTCACCTCCAGCGCTGGGGGCTGGTTTGGGCACTGCAGTATAAGAAAGAAAAGAAGCTGTTAGAAAGTATCCAAAGGAGGGTAAGTCCAAAGGAGGATGGTGAAATGCCTTGAGGGGAAGCTGAATGGGGAGCAGCTGAGGTCACTTGATCTGTTCAGCCTGGAGGAGACTGAGGGGAGACCTCATGCAGTTTATGTCTTCCTCACAGTGGGAATGCAGGGGCAGACACTGATCTCAGTGAGAGCACCTGAAGGAACAACATGAAGCTGTGACAGGGGAGGCTTAGATTTGAAATGAGGAGAAGCTTCTTCCCCCAGAGGGTGGCTGGCCACTGGAACAGCTCCCCAGGGAAGTGGTCACAGCATCAGCCTGACAGAGTTCAAAAGTGTTTGGACAGTGCTCTCAGGCACATGGTGTGAATGTTGGTGTTGTCCTGTGTAGGGTCAGGAGCCGATGGTCCTTGTGGGTCCCTTATAACTCAATATTTTAAGATTTTATGATGCCATGAAATCTATCTTTTCCATTATGAGATATCTGTGACATCCATCTATTACACCTTAATGCCCAGTCAATAAAATATATATTCTCTGCTCAGAGAGTAAATGTATTAACTGCCCTTTTCTGTTTTAATGAATAAGGTGAGGAGAAATAAGTCTGGAAAATTAGATGGTTTAGAGTGACAGTGTCAGCTCTTACATAGAGTTCAAACTTTGGCTACTGCTTTGAAGACTACAGATTGCAATGAAAAACACTGTTGAAATACTAGGTAAGAGCATCTTTTAAGTTCTTGTACTTGACACAAAATACATTGACACCCCTTGCTCAATGTAACCCTTGGTAACTTAAGCAGACTTAATTTCTTAGTGATGAAAAAGCAAGAAAAATTCTGTCTCAAGTGCCTGGCATTTTGAAATGACCTGGATGTTCTGGAGAATTTAGAAGAAAAAGTCTCCAAAATTGCTTCTGTTAGAGTGTCTGTATATTACAGACACGTGTCTGTATAGACAGAACAAAACCCATATTCAATTTTCATTTCATCAGGCACCTATGCTGACATCTGTGTGTCCTTTTCTGTCCAAAAGGATATACATTCCATATTTCAACTTTGGATGCTGTGAAACTAACCATTAAAATTAAAGGAAAACAAACAACAGTTCTTGTCTTGAATTTTTTGCATTCAGAAAGAAATTCTCAGGACAAAATAGGCTAAATTGAAAGGAACATTCTGCTTGTCTGCTTCTTCAGAGACTGTACTTCAGGTGAGCTCCAAGGCCCAGGTTTCTGCAGTTAATGACATTTTATTTACAGGTTTCCAAACACTTTTCTTTTCTTTTCTTTTCTTTTCTTTTCTTTTCTTTTCTTTTCTTTTCTTTTCTTTTCTTTTCTTTTCTTTTCTTTTCTTTTCTTTTCTTTTCTTTTCTTTTCTTTTCTTTCTTTTCTTTTCTTTTCTTTTCTTTTCTTTTCTTTTCTTTTCTTTTCTTTTCTTTTCTTTTCTTTTCTTTTCTTTTCTTTTCTTTTCTTTTCTTTTCTTTTTTCTTTTCTTTTCTTTTTTCTTCCTCTCCTCTCCTCTCCTCTCCTCTCCTCTCCTCTCCTCTCCTCTCCTCTCCTCTCCTCTCCTCTCCTCTCCTCTCCTCTCCTCTCCTCTCCTCTCCTCTCCTCTCCTCTCCTCTCCTCTCCTCTCCTCTCCTCTCCTCTCCTCTCCTCTCCTCTCCTCTCCTCTCCTCTCCTCTCCTCTCCTCTCCTCTCCTCTCCTCTCCTCTCCTCTCCTCTCCTCTCCTCTCCTCTCGTTATTATTATTTTTATGTTTTTGGTAACAATTGAAATCTGGGTAAGAAATGAGAGAAAAAGTATGTTGCCTTGGGGCCAGGATACAGCTAATTGTTTTGCCTAGTTTTTAGAAACTTCTCCAAGGAGCTGAAAAGCTGATCCCACCAGCAGGCAGATAATCGAATTAATTTGTCAAAGGCTTGATCTGTGCCTCCCAGAGTCTTTGCATCTTATAAGGCTTGGAAGGTGATATGCTTTCTCTCTTCTTGGCACTGTTGTTAGTTGAATGCTGCCATTTTTACAATTACAAACCCCACCATGCTGTGCAGAGGAACTGCAGCTGCTGCTTCTTGGGATACTGAGTGAAGCATGCTCCTGTGATGGCCCCTGGAGACCCGTGCACAGCACAGCTTATTGAAACAGATGGGGTGAGGGAGGTATGCCTCATGAACAAAGCACATTTGTCTAAATACAGGAAGAATGAAAACACAGCACTTACCACTGCTTCATAATCTTAAATCCAGTGAAGTTTGGAATGAGGGAGATGATTGCTGTGTATGCCATGATGTAATACACAATCACATTAAAAAAAAAACCCCTTCATTTATTCTTGATTTTTGAGTACACTTGCCTCTTAAAAAATCCACAGAAAGCGGCCAGGCTACTCATATGAGCAAGCTGGTAGATAAAGACAAGCATTTAAATAACTGTGAATTCATTCCAGCTATGTCCTTTGCCACCATGTTGCAGAACTATGCAGAGCCCTCACAATGATGTGTAGAATCTGCCCACAGAGCTTCTTATTTTTGAAACCTGGAACAGAAATCCATTTTATTTTGTGTTTAGGAATCTTTCACTTAAAACTATGACAACTTTCATAGACATTAGAGGCTAAGCTCTGTGAGGTGTGGAGGTTATCATCCCTATATGAGTGTGGAAACTAAGCACATACAACATGGTAGTTTTAATAAGAGCCAGAAGTAGAGCCTGCCGATAAATTCTGCTCTCCCACCTCATTTGGGTCTTCAGCATCTATTATTCTGCCATTAAGTGAGAGCAAGTCCATGAGGTATCAGTTAGCATCAATGAAGAGCAGCAGGCAAATCTTTCCTCTCTCATGTGGTGCATTCTGGTTTGGGAACAAAGAACATTTAGACTCATGGAAACTCCCCCCATCACACTTTCTCCTCTAAGGCAAGGAAGAATTTACATCTTTGGAAAAAGATGCTTTATGGTCACTGTTATTTTTGGGAATGTGTTTACCAAAGCTGCTGCTTCTCTGGATTTGGCTAAGGCTCATTGCTCTGTTATTGCTGATAAAGTCTGGTTGTGTTACATGCTGGACTAGAACAGGTGGGAAGATACAGTCTAATCAACCTGAATCAACCTGAAATCAACAGGTTCGAGCATGATCCTAAATTAAAGACTAACAGACTGTCTTATTTTCTTAGATTGCTTTTTTAGTTTCTCTGGTCCCGTCCCTGATAACACAAACCTTCACACCTTGATTGAGTTTTATAATTAGTGGGGCTTATTACAAGTTCTGTGTTTTGACTGCTTGAGTGAGAGGATTAGAATTACTTGGGACACAGGCTTAGTCAGGTCTTAGGAGAAGGACTTTGATCAGATGTAAGTCAGAACAGTGTGAAACCTCTCAGGTAAGGGAAGGCTAAATGGGTGGCTCCATCCACAAGAACGGTAGGATTTTGTGCTGGGTGTCTTTCCCCACAGCTATTCTTACCTTCTTGGGGAGGGAGAGAAAGGATATGAATGCTTAAAAGAACTTGGTACCCTGTTAGACTTAACACATAATCCTATTAGGTACAAGAATTGCACAACAGTAGGCCAAATTATCACTGGCAGATAAATAGCCATTGTATTAGTTACACAGTTTGTAGTCATACCTGAACCAAACACATTTTCACTCTTCTGCTCATATCACTCCTGTACAGACTGTCATCTTTAAACTTGTTGAGCAATTTGAATGGCAAAATATCGTATTTTCAATAGGTAAATAGCAATGGTTTAGGTCTCAGGATAGCAAAGGTGCCATAAAACTAGATCAACAAGCCAGCTGAGAATTTCTCTGGAGAATTTTCCCAGCTCTTGGCATAGCGGACATCTCAGGGATATGGCCAGAAGGCAGGGAGGAAAAGGGTGTGAACTGTGGCATAATCCTTGGGGCTATTGTTGGTTAAAACAGCCCCAAGGTTCTCCTTAATTGCTTTGTGGGTTGAACTGGCTCCTAGCCAGCTGCTGGAGTGTGAGAACTACAAATATGGCAGAGGTACTTTTCTTTCCTCCTCTTGCCAGCTGCAGAAAGCACAGTCCAGCCTGGGTGCATGGGTGAGGTTTCCATCTCATTCTTGCAGTGGAGCTTTTGTGCTGCATTGTGTTAGTGGGTACTAGCTCAGCCCAGGGACAGCTACCAACCAAACAAGCCAAATATCTCATTTCCTTAACTTACACTTATGTATACTTACACGAGCACACGTATACATACACACATGCACACAAAATTCTAATGTGGATGTCTACATGTGCACTTTCCACAGCAAAATGGAAATGAGACAGCTTAATATTTTATAATTGGTGTATGTATTCTAGGGATGTGTTAATTATGAAATATAAACAAGTTATTTTACCACACAAAGAGAGAAATCACACCAGACCAAGAGTTTTCATCACTATTTTCCCTGACAGTGTTTTATGTCATCTTTTACTTCATTTAAGAGATTTATTTATCAGTTTTGAGAAATGATTTTTTTCACAGGCTCTGTATTTTGCAAAAGAATAAATATAGACCAATACAAGCATTTTGTACAGAGATGCTTGTATGAGATACCTAAAAGAAACTTGTCTGCCCAAATAGCAAGTCCACTCCTCATCCTTTTAACCTTTGTGGGACATATAATTTAAAAACAAATCTTCTTAGAAGAAAGCCTACTGGTGTGTTTTGCTGCATACGCAGATAGCTGTCAGCCAGAATTTCAATCATGCCATAGGATGGAATGTCACAGCCAGAAAGCCCAGTTCTACCATCTGCACAACTCAACAATCAGAACAGAGTGATTGCCCAGTTTTCTAAGGTCCTCTCTGTCCTGTATCAGTTGCTATCTTGCAGTGAAAAATCATTTGTATCTAACTGTTAACCCTTAGCTCAACCAAGAATGGGAGACCAAAAAGGGAAATTTGACATATGCAAACTTGGGCCATCAGACACCATATGTAGACAGCATTAAACACACTTCTCTGAAAATTAAAGTGTCATTGACCATTACATCTAAGGACCATGTCAGAGAGCAGAACTGCAAATTACCTGATTTAACAGAGGTTAATAGAGAATGATAGTAGAATCACAGACTTGCTGAGGTTTGAAATGAATAATGGAGTCCGGCCATTGACCTAGCACTGCCAAGTCCACCACTAAACCAAACCCTAAGTTACATGTCTGTGGGTCTTTTAAATAACTTCAGGGACAGTGATTCAAACATTTTTCTGGGCAGCATCTGCCACTCTGCCACTGCTTGGCAACCCTTTTTGTAAAGAAATTTTTTGTAATATCTACTCTAAAAGTCCCCTGGGACAAGCTGAGACTTTTTCCTCATCTCCTGAGTGAGGAGTACACAACTAACCTGCCTTATTACTTGTGAGAAGAGATTGGTCCTCACCTTGCTACCACCTCCTTTCAGGTAGCTGCAGAGACCACAAAGATCTTTTGCTTTCTGTCCTTTATTTTGTGTTGCTTTTTCTACAGGTTTTACTGAAAAGACTTCACTAGAAGGAAAATAAGAAAAATGCACAGGGACCATTTTGTTTTGCCAAATTTCCTGACCACTTAAGGAAGTCTTGCCTGAACACAGCCTAAGACAAACCTGCCTATAGTTTTTCTCACAAGTTCCCTGTAAACTCCTGCCTACCTCCACTTTGACCCAGCAGATGCTCTGCTGTTTATGCTACACCCTAACATAGAGCTGAAGAAAGACTATGAAACAGGGAATCTATCCAGGAACAAAATTGCCTATTTTTTCCATCTTCCAGAGGTAAATAAAAAGTCAAGCCCATTTGAAAATGGGAAATGGGATTCAAAGCAAAAATAGAAGTCCATATTTTGTCAGATATCCAAATTTTTTTTTTTTTTTTTTCTGGTGAGAGGTTTTCACTAGAGTTATAACCCCTTTTGGTGGGGTTACATCACCATTTGATCTAAACTCCCACATTAAGGCTACATCTGCTACTAAGCTGTGTTGTAAATGTCTTTAATTTTTATATTTCATCTGAAGGGAGTTGTTAAAGTAGGTTTACAGGGTGCTGGATCTTTGAATAAAAGACATCAGGACTGAAGCAAAGCTCTGCATGACACTTAATTTTCACTCTAATAAGCCCTGCTAAAACATTACAAGATTTTGGCTTTCCCTGAACTTGCTTTCCCTTCCTGCATGATTAGTTGGGTTTTTTTGGTTAGGTTTCTTTTTTTTTTGGTTAGGTTTCTTTTTTTTGGTTAGGTTTCTTTTTTTTGTTTGATTTCTTTTTCTTTTTCTTTTTCTTTTTCTTTTTCTTTTTCTTTTTCTTTTTCTTTTTCTTTTTCTTTTTCTTTTTCTTTTTCTTTTTCTTTTTCTTTTTCTTTTTCTTTTTCTTTTTCTTTTTCTTTTTCTTTTCCTTTTTCTTCTTTTTCTTTTTTTTAATTTTTTAAAATTTTCTCTCCCTCCTTTTTTGCGGACACATTTGAAGAGAATGGTTTTATTTTTTTGCATACATGACACCACTTCTCTTTTCACCCTAAGCCAGATGTTCTCCTCTCTCTGAGCAAATGTCTCTGAAGTCCTTTTTCAAAGCCATTGCTTTTATTTAGTTTTTGTTGGTTTTCTTTCTTGCTTTTTTTTTTTTTTTAACTGTTCTTTTGGACTCTCTGGGGCCTTTACTTTGACTTTTGTCCTTAAGGGTGGGAAGGGATGATCCAATGTGTCTGTGCCCAGATTTTAAGGTTCCTTTGGATGTGTTCTCCAATGCATGAAAATATTCTTTGCTGGCTGAGCATAAATAAGTGTGGGAGCCTTCTTGATCACTTGGAGGGGTCATTGTAGAGCAAACATGAAGTATTATCTTTCCTAGTTGAAAGTACTTTCATTGGCCCTTTTTGCCCTGTATAACAGACAAGAGAGAAAATGTGGAGTCCAGGCTTTTGGCATGACCACATAGATCTGAGAATATTTCCACACAGCCATCAAACCCGGCTGGTTTGGTTTTCATTTGAGGGTCTTGTTTTCATTTTGGAGAACAAAACAAATGATTACGGATTGTGGACTTAAGTTATACAGCAGATAAATGCAATAAAAAAAGAAAATTCTGCTTTACTAAAGAAAATAAAAAGAAGGATTAATATCAATATTTAGAACCCAACAAACAGAACATAGAAAAACCAAGTGCTCTATCTGTAATAGGATATTCATCTGAAGAATTAATAATATTGTCAAAATGTAGGGACATTCTGCAGAAGCTACAATAAAGGTAATTACACATTTGCATCCCTTTGGAGAATAGGGTTTGAAAAGAATTCAAGTATGTAAGAACAACATAGATTGTGTTCAACAGGCAGGCCTGAACCCAGAATTTGGTGTTATAATTCAAGATAGGGCTCCTGGATTACATGACATATAGAAAACAACAGCTAGATGTGATGAGAAATATTTTTCTCTGTTTTAAACCAAGAAACTGAAACAAGGTTCCTAAAGGGATATCATTATCACAATTATTATTATTGCAACAAGAAAGTATTGAAACCAAGCACTCAAAAGTCAGTAAATTTCATAAACAGATTTTTTTCTGCATGATTTATATAACCATATTGTGTATCTATTTTTGATTTGCAATTTCATTGTGAAACATATATTTTAATGGATTATATCTGTCATTAGTGCACACCATAAATACAATAGTAATCATCAGATTCATAGCTAACACTCATGCAGAGCTGTACATAATCACAGTATTCTCTACAAGCATACATGCCTCGTGCTCAGAGTTCAAGTGGTAATTCCTGAATAAAGAACAGAGAGATCAGACTTGTGTAACACTCAGAACCATCTGTGCTCCTGGGGCTCCAGAGTGCAGACAAATGCCTGACTAGCTACTCTAAAGTACTTCTTGTCTGGACTATTTTCCTATGCCAGTATATTTATGCTTTCATTAAAATCAGCAAGAATAGCTGAAGCCTAATGTGTGCACCAGTCCCTAAAATGCGGGGACTTACTGCCCATTTCTCAGTAAATAAAGTCTGTAGAGATACAACATTAATTTTATTTCTAGCATAGATATAATCTACTTAGATTCAAGCTATTCTCTTTCATGCTGTCCTTTTAATATGTTTGGATATACACCCTTCCCCTGCTTCAGAAAACTTCTGAAAACCCACCTTTCTGTGAGGCATGCCAGGTGCTGGACTACTCCCGCTCTGTGGGTGTTCTTCCTTAAATTATTTTGTTTGTAACGAGTCGTGCCTTCAGGGCCTTATCTCACATTCCTTGCACACCCAACATTCACTGAATTTGATGGAGGTACAAAAGGCAGGCCTATAGATTGGGCTGGGATCTACCAGCTTTCACCTAATTATGCGTCCTGTGTGGGCTCTACTCTTTTCCAAGTGAGGTGCAGCTCCTCATCCTGAGTTCAGCACCCGCTTTCCTCTCCCTCCCTCCCCATTCCCCTCTCCCCCCCATTTTTTTGGGGGGGGTGGCATCTGTCTAAGTAAGATGTTGCATGTGCTACTATCATGGATGTGTCTGCTTCCTGAATACAGTAGGCATTAATGATTGTTTCTACAGTGACCTATACACAGCTGTCCAAGATGCTGAAAAGCTCTCATTCCATCCACTTACCTCTGAAAAAAATCACTGCTTCAGGGTTTGCGGTACATGTAATATATTATAGTCTTGGTGATTCTTTCATATCTATCCTTATTAAAAACAGACTTAGCAAAGTTAATTAGGGGTAATTTGCATTCAAGCTATTCATTATTTACTTAGCTTTGAACTGCAAACTTTAGGAATGCCATTTGTTCATTAAAATTCCCAATCTTTGCCCACTTTCCCTTTGATACCATAGTGGTTAAAGAAAGCTGTGCTTAGCTGCTGACTAACTATTCTCTGTACGCTTCTGAGATGGCTGGAGGCCATTATTTCAGCATTAGAAAATAGTTAATATTGAATGCCATGAAGGTAAATTTGTGTTCATTTACTTATTGTGTTAGAAATCAGATGCTCATTCTGTGCAAATTTGCCAGAACTACCCTCATCCAAGCTTTGCAAAC